>NW_010396965.1:16363-24681 GCF_000710305.1 Buceros rhinoceros silvestris | reverse complement strand
GCAAACCAAACACCATGAAAAACTCACCCAATTTTGCAGGGTATGTATCCAGTCTTCATGGAAGTCTCTATCAGTTCTCTGTTAAAAATTGATTATCATTTTTAACTTAAACAAAATTTATGTGGTAGAAAAACATGCCTCTGATACCAAACTAGGTATGAACCTCTGATATTATCTAGAATTCAAGCCAACTCATGAAAACCTTCTTTCAATACTGAGTTCTTTATAGAAACTGATTTTGTTAAAAAGGCTTTAGAAACATATAGATTTAAGGTGTAATGTGAAACTGAATTCATATACAGGGCGTTCCAGCTCTGAATCTGAATACTGAGCAACTGGCTGATAACACTGTTAAAAGTATTAGGTATAACCAGAAGCAATGAAGACTATAATTTCTTTTGGGTCTGTATGCCTTACTTGTTTAAGTAGTCCTAATCATGCAAATTTTAAAGCCATTTTTCACCTCTGTAAGTGGTAGAGAATTTTCATTTGAAAATTTAAGTATTGTATGATGTTTTAAAAGGCATAAAATACTGCACACAAGATTACAGATAAAATTACCTCACTAACATTTGTCCATGAATGTGCAGTGATTTTTCATGTCCTAAATTTGAATTGAAGAATTGTTGTTGTTGATTTCAGTAAGTATAGCATAACAAACCTGAAGAAAGTATTACATTATTGGTACCCCCTTCCTTTAGTATGCGTAATTTAGCCTCTCTTTTATAACTTTAGGAGGGAAAAATTGAAGATCTGTGTTGTACCTTTTGTGCTGCTATTTCACACTGTTAAATATGTAGGAAAAAAAAAGTCAGCGTTGCCTGGGACTTCTACAACCTCATTTCCTTTTCTGCTAGGGATATAGAAAATGAGTTCAGGTATACCACTTCATCTCCATGTAGATCTGTTTCCCAGGAAAACAAAGCTCCCCTATATATACGTGAAAGCTTGGAATTACATCTAACAAAAAGAAGAAGAGAACTCTGAGCTTAATTAAGTCATACAAATAAATGATCTAGGAGACACTGAGGTATTATATAGACGTTCTTGAACTGTCACCAGGGGCTTTCGAAATATGCAAAAATCGTGGAGACATTTTGCAATCTAGACATTAAAATGATCTATGTTGCATTTTTGAGTGGAATCTCTCTCACTTCCTTTTTTTTACCATTATGAAATTGAACTTTTAGAGAAGAGATCAAAAATAAAATCCAGAATCAACAAGTGAGGGTACCTGAGGATAACATGCCATGTGTATACTTAGACAACTAAGTAAAGGGAGATGAACTTCAATAACTGTAGTAAATAATGGCAAAAGAAATAATAAAAAATCTAAGAGGGACAATAAGTAGCTTTTGTTTCCTAATAAGAACAAATTCTTCCAGCAGAAGCTAGCTCTTTTTACCTTTCAAAAAGGTGAACACTGCTGGGGAATACAAAAAAGCTAAAACTGCAGCACTTTGCTTTTATAATTCAATTTCTGTGCTGAGTTGTACTCCCATAAAAGAGTCAGATTCTGAGCGTACAGACTTGATGTAAATGAATACAAAGTACGTGTTTGAAAATATGAATGTACACCTAGGCAGAAATTTACCAATCTAGAGTGTACATGAAGATTGATGGTAAAACTGTTCAAACCACTAATGTTTTCAGTATAATGAAAAATATCTTAGTATATATTGTTCAGCTGGCAATGGCTGAATTGAAGCATACTTTTTGATTTTGTGTGAGGATATTTTTGTACAAGGATAAACTGCTGCAACAAAGAAATGAATAAAGTGTATATGTGGTGTTGTGAATTCTGCTTTTCTTTTTCCTCACACACAACAGGGAGAAAAACCTGGAGTATTTACTGCTTAAATTGTAAGCCTTTTGGAAACAAGGTATGTAGGTGGACTAGTCCCTGTCCAAATAAGATGAATTGAGAAGTGTAGGAGTTTGTGATGTGGCACAACAGTCCACAGTCTATAAAACTGCAGTTTTCATTCAGGTATGGGGTAGTCTTCTGAAGTGTTTTTACGATAAGAAAAAAATCTGGATTTGGCATACATATTGTGGCTTTCCACTTTTCAATGTTACACATAAATTCTTCAGAAATGTGTAAGTAGGCTACTCGCCTATAAGGCTTGTTCAAAAGGTTAGTGTAACGATGGCTGTATTTCTAAATACCTGAGCCATTAAAACTTGAACGGTGAAGAAAGGTGATGAACACCTGGGTGTGCTGGTTATGTTACATGGTTTAACCTGTCTTTAGAATATGCCACTTCAGTGCAGAAAGTACACAGTCTGCTTTGCATGATCATGAGGAATCTTCTTCCTCACATACAGACTTTGAAGATGGGACTAGCAAGCAATGCTTTTTGTCTTTTTGATAAGCTGAAATTTACCATGATAAACCAACACAACGAAGCCAAGCAGCATATTGAGCTTATAGTGAGTCCTTAAATTTTAGGTTTTTTTTTTTTGCTTCCTATGTGTGGAGTTCCACTGTTCAAGAAAAGTGCATAAGCACCAAGCTAGAATATTTTTCTTCTCATTCATTTGAGACTTGGTAAAACATGGCTAGTATTCTGCACATAGCTATTATTTTTCTTAGGTTATTTTCTTTTCCACAGAAAAAGTAATACATTTCCTGATTGCTCTAATGTTGTTCTCTCTATAAATGTATAGTATTTTTAAATGTTTTAAGGGTAATTTGCATGCAATTGCAGAACTTCAAAGAGTGTTACGGAAGCAGGGCCAAACCCTGCTGAGCAATTTCTCCTTGATGTAAACAGAAATACTCCATTTCTCACTTATAATTTTAGACACAGCACACAGCAGTGCTAACTTTTCACTCTGTCACTGGAATGACATCCCGTTCAAAGATTTCTGTAACAAAACCATTTAGTTCTAGTGTAATTCCATTAATCTAAACTGTTTTCAGATAAATCAAATGACCATTTAACATGTGAAAAGGAGGACTTAACCAGCTGAAGTAGTACATTTTAGTGATTGGTAGTGTGATTTTTTAAGAATAACTTATTATGATATTTATCTGACCGATCTTTTTATTTTATCGTGGGGGAAAATGATAACTTAGGATGATACAAGCATCACTAGGTGTTAAAAGATGACTTTAGTAGTTTTGACCTAAAACTAGCTTAGAATTATTCCAATTTATGCACTCACCTGCTGTGCTTCAGGTCATTAGTCAGCATCATTATATTTTGAGCTGAATTGGAAATTAGAACTAATTCAGAACAAGATAAAACATATGGTTTTTGGCTGTCTTGCTATGATGATTTATCCTTTTTTTCCCATTTCCAGCAATGAGAAAATAGTCATTCTACTACATACACTGTACAAGATTATAATTTTGTTTCTGACATGTAAGGTAGACTGATGTAGTGATTTTACTTGGAACCTTGAAATACAGCAAGTGAGATTTCGTTCTAGCACATTTTTAGCCTAAGTCAAGGCCCTTCTGTGCCAATTTTCAGAGTTTATTGTCATCTTCTGCTCCTAATTGCAAGTGCTTGGCAGCTTGAAGAACAGGAATATTAGTATATTTCTTTTCTTAGTTTCTTCATCATTAAAATAGATTTTTTTACCTTGATGATACAACACTTGCTTAGTTTGACTTGGTATGACATTATATTGTAGTTGGTTGTTACTAGTTTCTGTGATTTTCTCTATATTCCATTAGATTAAAATTACAGATGATGGAAGCAGTTTTAATAGAGTTAAGATAATGCAAATGCCTTGGAAACTTATCACTGTATCTTTCTCTTATCAATAATCACTGGGTTTCTCAGCAGGATCGAGGTTAAAAATGCCAGGTGTGGCTCAGACATACCTATATATAATTCATAAAATTAATATTTAAAGTAGAATAGTCTTGTGGTGGTTTAGCATTTGGTACAGTTTCAGTAGTGGGGGAGGAGGTTGCTGCCTTTTGTTTGGTGAGGTGTCGGTAGCAGGGGCTACTGGCATGGCCCCTGTAAAAAGCTTCTCAAGTTAAGGTCCCCCAGCTCCAATTCAGCCCTGCCTCTGGCCAAGGCTGTACCAATCAGCACCTCTGTGAATAAACCTAATTAAGAGGGGAAACGTTTTTGGGAATGCCTCTTTGCTTTTGGGAGTGCTCATTTGTTTTGGAAGGGGTAGGGTGGAAGGAGAGGCAACCATGCAGGAGTCAACTGTGTGGTCACCCAGGGTAGCAAGGAGGAGGCTGCGGAGACACACTGGTACAGCCATTTCCCTCTGGCCCGTGGGGAGTCAGCAGGCTGAGAACCTGCAATCCTCAGAGAGCACCGGAGGAGAAATGGTTGGGCTCCAGAGAGCTGGGAAGAGGCCCATGATGCACAGAGCCAAGAGGGACTCAAAATGCAGCTGGCAAGTAATCCTGAAAAAGGCAGCAACTCAGGGGAGGATTGGCACTGGGTCTGTTCAGTGCTGGAAGAACCATTACTGCTGGCAGACCTTGCTCCTAGCCTGGGACATTCATGGAGGACTGTCTTCTGTGGCGGGGAACCATGTGCCCACAAGACAGAACAGTGCGAGGAGTTTCCCATGCAGAATAACCAGTGGTAGCAACCGCATGGAAGGTGCTGGGACTGACTGCACTCCCCATCCTGTTCCCCTTTGCGCCAAGCTGGGGGAAGGAGGCAGCAAAGCTGGTTCCGGAAAGAAGGAAGGGCTTGGGGGAAGATGCGTTTAAGATCGGTTGTTTTTCTCGTTGTCCTACTCTGATTTCAGTTGGTGATTCGGTTGTGCTTTTGTTGTTTAAATTCAATCAATTTTGTTTCCTCAAGTCGAATCTCTGTTGCCCATGACCATAGTTGGTGAGTGAGCCCTTCCTGTCTGGTCTTGACCCTTAATTTGTTTTTTGTATTTCCTACTACTGGAGGGACAGAGCCACTGCCTGGTGCTTAGTCGCCAGCCGGGTCTAAACTACAGCAGCTCCTTTCTTGCTGTTAGGTCCATGTGGGTTCTTACATAGTGCACTCTCCATCAACTTCTAGAAAGTTAATCTGTTTTTGTTATTCTGAATTTCTAGCATTGTAATTTTTTTTATGAAATGGTAGAAAACTGAAATATAATTACGTAAAATTGAAAACTGCTATTTCAAAATTAAAGTGCATGTTGATGTAACCTGCCTTAGATTAATAATTTTTTAACATGTTTATTACAGAATTCTTGTTCAGAATGGTCCAGTTAAACAGGATTTCAGTGTGTCTGTTATAAATGGTGCTGTATCTATCACATTTATACGTTGACATTAGTGCCTTTATGGGAAACTAATACATTCTGTCTCCATGCTCCATGGCAGAAGCCATATAAACTCACATCGCCTGTTTGTAGTTTATATGTTAACACAGTGCCTGTGTTTTCTTAGAACAGTGAATAATGTTTCTTCTACGAGTCAAGAACCAGAAAGGGAGTTTGAGTGTTGTATTTTTACTTGCCACTGATTCTGTGCAAATGGAGCACTGGAGCACCCTAACGAATGCAGATGATGCGCAGGGACTGTATGAGGGCTTTGGCAGGCTTTCCCCTCTTCTTGAGGAATTTGATCTATAAATGAGTTCCCAGTTTGGGAGAAGCTGTAGTAGTTAATACCATGCTTCCAGTTTTCATAAGCTTTGGATAAATTTGGCCTGTGCAATAGCTGTCTTGAGGAGCTGAGTACTGCATTTTTCAGTAATGTTTTTACTACCAGTAAACATAATACATTTTAAAAATTTTACATTTTTAAAAATCATTTGACAGTTCATAAATATATATGTGTTAGATAGCAGTTTCTGTAGATAATGTATCTTCATTATTGTGTAACATTTGATCCTGAAATAGTTTAAATGTACTTGATTTATGTCAGTGTTTTTCTTTGGACTAGGATCACTAATTAGTTTTGTGTTTCACCATCATGGGGTGTGTCTGCACTAATGACATTGTTTGGATTAAGGCTGTGATTTTTCAGAAGCAAGTCTCATAGCTGTCTCCAGTTGCTGTTCTTTACTTCAGCCTAGCTGTGCACAGCAGTCTCAAGATAGAGGGTATGACTGAGGCTGAAACGAGTTACATCCATTTCTGGACAGTCAGAGTTTGGCCAGGTGACACCAAGACTGAAGTGTAGTTCCCTGAAATATAGGTGTGGATTATTTTGCTGCACAGATTCACTGCAGTACTTATCAAAGTAGTATAGGCAGTATGTACAACCCAAACCTCATGACATCGAAGTCAGAGGAAGCTTATTAATGTCCGTGACTTGGGTGATCTCAGGTGATTAATTTTTGTAGCACCATTTCATTCAGAGGATAAACTTAGCAAGATCAGTTCTAAGTATAATTGTGTTTTGGTTATATGTACCTACTCAGCACAGCTGCTTTGTTACTTATGCCTCCAAAAAATTAGCTATTTCATTTTTAATTTACTAATTTTAAAGATTACCTGTGGATATTATTTTTCTTTTTTGCCAACTCTTTGAATGTCGTATCTAGTTTTTGTTTTAAACTGTGGCATGTTGAATTTGGTAGCCCTGATGCCAACAGAAGCCTTTTATGACTGGGAATACATCAGCATTACTTCTTCGCCACCTTCTTTATCCTGTGGTGGCACCTAATCTTACTGAGTAACGGTTAAGAGCATTTGTAGTACGGAAACAAGAATGGTATGTGGCTGAAATAATGCTTCCTTTCACAGAGGCGAACAGCTGGGCTTTGCCCACCTTCAGCTGGGAGTCATGATTCATCTATGAACAGCAAAGGTCATCCTACACAGAAACTCATATAAAAAAAAATATTTAAGACTACATGGTTCAGTCCTCTTTTAGACGTGAAATAGTTATTTATTATAACTATGGAAGTGAGTGATAGATACTGTGTACATTACAGAAGACAGTATCTCTAAATTCAGTAAAAGGTCCCAGGAATTCTGCTGTGTGCTTGGCCCATGATACAAATCATACATTTTATACTCTTTTCGTGTGGCTAAACTGACTTGGTTAATCACGCAAGTAAAATGAAGGTGTGTGAAACTTTTTTGAGGATATATACTTGCCCTGAGGCCTTGGACTGCATGGCTGGGGGCTGGTGGAATGGAAGGTAGTACTAGTAAATAGGATACTTAGTTTATATACTGTTATAATCCAATAGCTGTAGTGTTTTCTTTTTAAAAAAATGTTATTGGTAACTTGTCAAGGAACTGAAGAATTAGGATCGTTCTAAATTAGCTGTCAAAATTGCCCTAGATATATTACTTAACCAAGGATACAAATGAGTGTAGGAAGACTCATTGAGATGGATTCAGTGGAATGCAGTGATACAACACTTAGCTATTTTATTTAGGAGTTCCTATGTACCTGCAGAAATAAGATGCTATCACAGAACGAGCCATGTTTTACCTCTTACTTCAGATTGAGAAAGCTACAAGCTTACGTGAAAGCCATTTGCTTTATCTCAGTTTTGCCTGAAGCTCCTTAAGACTGTGTCACAGTTTAGGGAAAAACCCCAGTTTTTCGTGTTTGGAAAGTTTAAACTGCCCAGTTATGAGTATTCCTTCCATTTCACGTTAGCACACCTCATCAGCTGTGAAAACATCTCACGGGCTTTCCTGTACCTTTAAAAGCCACGCACCAGCCACCGCTGCAATCTCTTCATGCTCGTGGGGCCGCCCTTACACTTCTGGTGGTCTTGCAGTCTCGGCGGCTTGCAGCTCGGCTCCGGGGAGACTCGCAGCCTGTGTCCCTCCTGGCTCGCACCTCCATGGGGCCTTGCCCAGCCATGCTGACTTCCAGTGGTCTTATACTTTGGAAGGGGCTTGCACTCCAAAGGCTTGTGGCTTGGGTCCTGGGGGATTTCCAGGCTGTGTTCCTCCCAGCTTGGCTTCCAGGGGCTGGCGTGGGCTCTGCTCGCCAGCTTACAGCTTGCTTTCTCTCGGCTGCCTGCTACCTGTGGCTACGGCACCCCCTGCTCCGCGGAGCGGACTTTTTGCTACTGCACCCCCCTCCCACACCATGTGGGACGGCCCCCTGCCACCACTGCTTCTGTTGTCATCGTGCTTTGGGGCTGTTTCTTCCCTGCTGCTGACGCTGCTGCTTCTTCAACACCCACAACCAAATCGGTAGGGCAGCGCAGATGCCACCGGGTTCCACGTGGCATTGCTGTGTTTGCCTCAGCCGCGTGTCTCTTGTTTCCGCCTCCGCCGACCATGTGGCCACCACTGTTTTGAACACTGCTGAGTATTCATTCTGCTCGGTTTTCCTCAGCTGCATTTTAACCATTGTTTTCCATCCCATATAAACCCGTTAATATTTCATTGTTTTTTCTGTGTGTATATAT
>NW_010396965.1:6527-16324 GCF_000710305.1 Buceros rhinoceros silvestris | reverse complement strand
GGCCTGCCGTCATTTTGAACACTGCTTGGTATTCATTTCGCTTAGTTTCTTTATCCGTGTTTAACCCTTGCTTTCCATCCTATATAAACCCGTTAATATTTCATTGGTTTTTCTGTGTGTATATATATACCTTGTTCTGGTGTTTAAATTAAACTTGTTTCAGTTTTCTAAACTTTCAGAGGTCTCACAAATTTTTCTTCCTTTCCTATCTCTGCTTGTAACTCTCTCTCCCGGTGCAGGAGAGGGGAGTTAGAGAGCGGACAGAACACATCTCCGTTTTTGGTGTACCTCGGCCAACCGGTGGCAGACTGACAGCTATATAATAAAAAGAAATGTTAAAAAAAAAAAAAAGGAAAAAAGAAAACAGAATTATAGTTTATTCTGTGGAATTCCTATTGTCACTTATAAAATCAAATTGAAACACTGCTTTTTAATTAGTGTTTTCTGATGTATAGAAAAGTTATTTTCTCTTGCCACTCCACCAGGGACAACTGCATAATTCTTAAACCTTTCAGAATGCTTTCATAATTAACCTGTCCTGCTGAGGACTAACATTGTGGAGCTGTATTTCAAGATAGGTCCATGGCATAAGATACCATTATAGTGTGTGTTTACATAAACAATTTACAGAGATGCTACACGGGTGAAATTGCACTTAACTGTGGGGCTGTTAAAAATTGTGGTTTTGTAAATCGTGACGTTTGATCCACTGAGATAAGTGCCAGATACGAGTCCTTAAGGTTATGCTTTATACCTCACTGCCTGTTTACTAGGTTTTTAATGAGACATTGTCTGTGTATTTGGTAAGGCATTAACTGAAATGAACAGTGCAATAGTCATTTATGATACTTTACACCCCTCATATGGCAGTGCAAGCAATCTCAGATTCCTTCCTAAGTGCAATAAGGTTCAGCTGTATGAGGAAATTGTGGCAGTGCTGAGAAACTGTCTTTTGAGATTTACTCATTGAATGAAAGAATTAGTTCCTAATTATTTCTTACCGTAGTTGTAGAGATGTGTGAATACAGCTATTAAAAAGTAAACCATTCTTCCCTTTATATTTTTTCTTTCATTAACTTTCTCTGAAAATGAGAAATTATGATTCCAGTCAAACCAAAAACCACTAATTTCCACTGGATTCTCCATTTTGTGTTATCATTTATCTTTTCTGTTATCCTTTCTCTTCAGTTTGGAGCAGAGTTGTTTTATAGTCCTGAAACATTTTACTGCAAAACTGCATGAATCATCTAGATCCTTTTTTGAATCCCATTATGGCAAACCACCAAAAAGAAGTCAACGTAGAGTGCAACCAAAATCCTATAATAATGACTATACTAATTTATGTTGTAAAATTTTAAAGCTGTCTTATAGCTTGGATGTGTTTTGAAATACTTCTGATGCATATTTAGATAAGGGTTGAAATAAGGATGTCTGCTTATTAGGGAGATATCTTAGGGAGATAAAGTGGACGAGTGGCCTTCCTAGTTTAATAGCAGGGATACAATGTAGGGATGAAACAGTTGGAATACAAGATTGAGTGATGGATAACATTGGGTAAATCTGAAGCTACAATTACGTGTAAGAACTTAGAATGATTTATTGTCTTGAACTACAGCTGCTAGAACTTCAGATTTGCTTCTTGTAAGTTATGTAAAAGCCTAACTGAAATTATGAAACATTTACAAATGAACAAGTTCAAGTACAGACAAAAATGAAATGCAATCCCATATTTTTTTTCCCCCTCTAATGCTCTTTTTTTCACATAACTCACAGGTGATCCACTTGGTAAAGATCCGATATACTAAAATTACATTAAATTATGATTTTCTTTTTTTGAACTACATGAGCTTTCCCCTGAGATTCTTCATGTGTTTGCTTAGAGGTAGTTGTATGGATTTACCGATGTCATGTATCTCCCTTACTGTTAACCATCTTCTGATGATTTCTGAGAATTGATGGTATTAAAAAGGCACAAATCAAATCTAAAAAATAAATTTAGGGTAGCTTTATAAATTACGCTGGAAGAGTGGTATAAATTACTTGATTGAAGTGAGAGGCTTGGATTCTTTTTGCACCTCCACTGATGGAATGAAGAATGATACTGGAACTGTATGGCTTAATGTCAAAACTGAACCCAAATAGTTAAAATAATCTTTCAAAGCTTAGCATTCAGTTCTAAGCTGCCCCTTTAAAGCATTATTTATAAATAAAATATTAAGATACATTTTAGCAGCAGGTTCCTGTATCTTTTTATTTTTGTGTGTTATGAATTATTGACTTTTCATTAGTACTTTTGGACCGTTCCAGGAATATTGTCTGATTTAACTGTTAAGTCTGGTAACTAGAGAACTGGGAGAAATCATAGTGTGCCTTGTTGAAAAAAAGAATCCGGAATAATCTGTACAATAAGAAAGCCATGAGACACAGATTAAATTTGAATTGTCCTTTACCATTTTGCACTTTTTATGCCCAAATGAATACTCAGGGAAATAAGAATACTTCAAACACACTCAAGTGAATAGTTCAAATTGAATCATAGTGTAGAATGCTTTGGGTTGGAAGGGACCTTCAGACTTCATCTAGTTCAATGTCCCTGACATGGATGGGGACATCTTTCACTAGAGCGGGTTACTCAAAGCCCTGTCCAGCCTGACCTTGAACAGGGAATGGCACATCCACAGATTCTCAGGGCAACCTGTTACTATGTCTCACTGTTGTAAAGAATGTCTTCTTTATAAATATAAATCTACCCTCTTTCAGGGTAGATCTTTCAGTTTAAAACCATTACCCCTTCCTTGCCCTGTCACTACAAGCCCTGGTAGAAAGTCTCTCCTTTTCTTATAAATCCTCCTTACATATTGAAAGGCCATAATAAGGTCTCCCTGGAGCCTTCTCTTCTCCAGGCTGAACAACCCCAACTCGATCAGCCTGTCCTCATGGGAGAGGTGCTCCAGCCCTCTGAGCATTTTTATGGCCTTTGTTTGGACCTGGTACTTCTTGTGCTGAATATTCCAGACCTGGACACGGTACTCCAGGTAGAGTTCTAACGAGAGTGGAGTAGAGAGGGAGAATCATCTACCTTGACCTGCTGGCCACACTTCTTTTGATGGAGCTCAGGATAGGGTTGGCTTTCTGGGCTGTGAGTGCACATTGCTGGCTCATACCAATTTTTCATCCACCAGCATCCCCAAGTCCTCCAGAGAGCTGCTGTCAATGCATTCACCCCTAGTCTGTACTAGTATCTTGCACTTGGACTTGTTAAACTTCATGAGGTTAAATTGAGGAACTATGTTCCAGCATTCAGTTTTATTTTAGATGTAAATACAACCTGCAGTCATTTTAAAGGAAACTGTACATAAAGGGAGACATGTTTGCAAATTAATAACATAAAGTCCAGTTGACATTTTGGAAGAAATGCCTTCTGCAATGTTTTTTGAAGAGAATAGAGTATGGCAAGGATACACATTGGACCTAATGTGACACTGATGCTAATTTTGCCTTCTTAGAAGTTAATTCAGGAGTAATGCCCATTATCATGCTCCTGTTTTCTAGCACAAGATTTCTCACTGCTTTTTAGCAGTTCAGTTAATTTTTTTTTTAATCCTTTTTTTGGGTGGTTGGGGTTTTTTTGCGTGCTGTACAGTGATATACCTATCACTGTACATTGACAGGGTAAGGTGGTCCTTGTCCCAAAGAATTTACATCCTTCAAGTCTGTAGACAGTTAGCTGTAGGCTGGTACATAACCAGAGATAATTCTTTATTTACTTGCTGTCTCACATAGTATATATTGTTGTTGTGGAGGCACCCACAGAACAGGCAGCAATAGCTATCCAAAGTGCAGCTTTATTAGAACCTAAAATTTCCCGGCACTATGACAGGGCAAAGTAAATTACAAGTTCAGATGTCAGGTGGGGGAATATATTACTACACAACTAATTCCCAAGTTTATGAATATTCTCTTCAGAAAGATGAGCCAGAATGTGTGCAAGCTCACTCATAAAAGAGAAAAACTTTCCACTCAAGGGTACCCAGAAAGTGGGTCACTCATCCAAAAGGGGGCAAGGATTTACTCAGGGATATATCCAGAAGAAATATTCGCTCATCAGAGGAGGCATAAGGGCTCACTCAATCCAGGGGATTTTCCTTGGGCGGTGTCCTCATCCAAGGGGAGAGTTCGCAGATTGCAAACCCACTGCGCTGAGGAGGACTGTTTGAAATTCCCTCTCTAGCAGAACTCCATTTATACGTTGATGGAGTCTGAACTGTGGTCAATCTAATTAGTTGGCTGGGAGCAAGCATGAGACAAAGTCAGGCTAAGGGCCTGAAACACAGTAATCAAGTTTTACTGGCCATGAAGCCTTGATCTTTATTGGGTCTATGGCAAGTCCTGGTCTTTGTCAGGTCTTTGATAAGCGCCCTGACGGCACCCCCCCCACCCCCCTGCCCCCCGTCTTTGTTGAATCTTTGTCAGTATGACTGCATCTGCAACAATGTTGTCTAATCAACATAAACACTTTCAGATGGAGATGGCACCTAAAGAAAGGTTGAAGCAGAATGGAATAAAACATGGTCATGTAGAAAAATCTTGCTTCAGCGTTGTACATCAAGGGGCTGGATAACAATACAGACAGTTGCCCAAATGTTTTCTTTTTTTTTTTATCCTCTAACTCATAGAATCGTAGAATGGTTTGAGTTGGAAGGAACCTTAAAGATCATCTAGTTCCACCCCCACTCTGTTTTTCCTAACCTGATCCTTGGCTGCTCAGACAGTTCTTTGGTATGCCTTTCAGGCTACCTGTCCTTTCTTCCACCATCTGTGGGCTTCCTTTTAGTGTTCGAGTTTGTCCAGGAGCTCATTGTTCATCCAAGCAGGCCTGGAGTTTTTGCCTGGCTTCATCTGTCCAGATCCATCACTTCTGAGCTCGGAAGAAGCTTGAATATTAACATGTTTTCTTGGGCCACTCTTCCCAACAGGGCATTATCCCATGGTACTCTACCAAGCAGTTACCCTGAAGGGGCCAAAGTCTTCTTTCCTCAAGTCCAGAGAGTAGTGAGCTTGCTGTGCACGCTCCTCACTGCCCTAAGGATCTTGAACTTCAGGAAGCTGACTTACTAGCTGGAGTGGCTGAAATGCCTTTGTGCTGCTCTTCAGGTGCTGTCCTGCTGACCTGTGATCCCACACCAGGCTGTGGGCATCTATTGCTGGCACGATCATCAAACTGGTAGGAGCAGGGTGGGAGTGGCAATATTAAAAGAAAACATTAAAAATGTTAAAAAAACCCCTCAAACATGGCAGACTTATGATACTCAGTAAAAAGGTTCTTCATTGTGGAAAGCAAATTATCTTCTTGGGTTTTTGAGGCAACTTCCTTAATTTTATGGTGACTGCAGAAGGTATAAGAGGGCACGTTTGAGCTGTAGTTTAGAGCTTCCACCATGATGCCAGCCTTACTAAAAAGCTGTTTTTCCTAAACCAGTTTATGCTAGAAAAAGCAACGTAATGCACATACAATTTCAAGCAACCTTCAAAATGTAATTCAACTTTCCTTATCCTAATCAGTATTTCATTTTACAGCGAATGATATCCATGTACTTCATTGTACATCATAGCTGGTGATTGTTTTTATAGCATCTCTTTAGTGTTTCAAGCTTCTGATACATGTAACTAAAGATTAGGAGCAATTTGCTGAAGCCTCAAGATTTCTCACAACCCACAATATAGAACTAATGAACTTTGATCTGGATTTCTGTTGCACTGCTTCAGAGTATTTTTTTTTATTTTACCTTTTCAATTTTGGACACTGCCTTCCATGGAAAGCTAAAGGAAAATCTTTAAAATAATCTTTCATTTTTATTTGCTATGTCTCTTACTTATTGTGTGAAGAAGTAGAAGGCAGACAGCATTTTTCTGTGTCTGAAAGCACAGCTCTGAAGCATTGATGGCGTGGCAGAATATCCAATCTTGCAGACTCTTTAGCTTTTCATGGTATTTTATCTTTTTTCCCCTGAAGATGTAACATTTGAAGTATTGATCCAAATTCTGAGCTGAGAATATCATAATTTCCTTCTTCTTTGCAGTACCAAGTAGATGCCAGGATTAATATGTACTGGTTTGTCATCTCTGTGAACACTGAGAGCTCAAGAAAAGTTACTTCCTTCTTTTCTGCTTAAATTCCCTGTTGAACTGACTGGAAACACCATGAGACTATGCTGTGGAAAATACCAATGATGTATTAAAAATAGGTATGAATTTGAAGAAAATTATATTAGAGCTTATTGTAAGAGCAATCAGCTCCATCACAGAAAACATCAAAGAAACCATTGTGCCCCAGAGCAAGAAGAAATTAAGTTGTCTTTAAGCATTGTTTTTATGAATAAATAGTGTAAGCATGACTATCAATGAACTTTTTATATGAGATTTCTTTTGGGATCTGCTGTTGATATATATCTTTGGTTTTTAATGATATTTACAATATTGACATACATGACCAAGTCATGAAGCTGTCACTTTTGTAGCGTTGCATGATATGAAAATGCGTATTTTAAGACATGTATTATGCTTTGCAAGAGTCTTTGAAATTCTGTTTTGTATTAATTTTATTGGAATATTCATGATTAATTCTTACCAGTTTACACATTGGTTAAGAACATTTAAGAAATCATTTAAGGAAATTAATGAAAGGAAATGTGGATATTCTGTGCTCAGTGTGTAATGCTGGCATTGTTTACCTCTTGAGCTGCTCAAGGATCCACTCCCTTATATCTGAAGGGAATTTGCCTCAGGGGCATTCTCCACGTGAACATAAAGAAGTGACTCTTTGGATATATGCATAATTTAGTGCTTGAGTAATATTGAAGAGAAATAAACTTGTGGTTGCAACCAAGAGTCTTTCAAAGGGCTGGCACTCAACATAAGGAATTTTCAAAAGAAATATGAGCTCTTTCCTCATATTTTATGACACTATGAGTAATTGCAGAAATTAAACCTACAGTGTAGTCAGCTTTACATCATTGATTTCTATACCAATGAATTTTCTTTCTCCAGTTTCATACACTTCATAGCAGTAGAAAAGATGAGGACTTCTTTGCTCCAAACCTTGCTCTTTTCAAAGATGTGGTATAAATGGAATATCAATGAGTAAAATTACCCTGGGTATGAACTCATGTGAAGTGGGGCTTTTATTGAAGGTGATGTTTGGATAGGACAGTGTGAGTTCTTTAACAGCATTGTACTTAATATGGCCTGTTCAGCAAAGAGGTGAGGTAGTCAAAACCTGACACAGTTTTATCTGTGAAAATGGACTTGGTTATAGAGGCAGGAGAAAGACAAAGGAGCACAACTGATTAGTGTCCATTTTCTCTTGCTTTGTGCCTGAAAGTTTTGAGTATTTCAAGTTTTATCTGGCCAGTCTTAATTCCTATAAGGCAAGAGTGAAACATGTTTTTTCTTTTTATTTTTCATTCTCCCATTCCTTCAAAATATTTTACTATATACTCTGGAGTTAGGTGGTCCAGTTTCCTATACAAAGTACACTTTTTCATTTCTGATACTAAGTATTATACAACATTACTGGAATTATTACTGCATTCTCACTAATTTTGCCCAGGTCAGCAGTGAAAGAACTGTGTATGGTGGGAAAGAAGGGACATCTGTAACCAAAGCAACAAGAGGGATTTTTTTTTTTTTCTGTAGATAATACTGCACACAAGAAATCTTTGAAAAGTCATTAAGGGGTCAACACGGCAATCTGGATCTTTAACCCTAAATACAGTAGTGACCTTGGTACTGTTGTATGTTAAATATATACGGCTATTCTCATCTAAATTTAAGACTGTATCCCAGCCTTCCTCAAGTGCAGCTTGTTAACATATTCACAATCTGAAATTGGTCAAAAAAAGACAGTAAAACCTGAAAACTTTGAGAGTTTCAGCACACTTTCAAACTCAGTCCCCATTTCATAGAATCACAGAATCACCTGGTTGGAAGAGACCTTTAAGATCATCAAGTCCAACTTTTCACCCTGCACTGCCAGGGTCCCTAAACCATGTCCCTCAGGATCACATCCACACGGCTTTTTAACACCTCCAGGGACACCACCTCCTCCACCACCTCTGTGGGCAGCCTGTTCCAATGCTTTACACCCTTCCCTGTAAAGGGGCATTGTTCTAGCCTGTCCAGATGCTTCCATAGAGCCTTCTGACCTTCAAGCAGATCATCACACCTGCCCAACTTAGTGTCATCTGCGAACTTACTGAGGGTGCACTCAATCCCCTCATCCAAATCATTGATAAAGATGTTGAAGATGGCAGGCTCCAATACTGAGCCCTATGGAACACCACTGGTGACCGGCCAGCAGCTGGATTTGACTACATTTACCACCACTCTCTGGGCCCAACCATCCATCCATTTTTTTCCAGTGGAGAGTACAGTTATCCAGGCCATAGGCAGCCAGTTTCTCCGGGAGAATGCTGTTAGGAACGGTGCCAAAGGCCTTACTAAAGTCGAAGTAGACAACGTTCACAGCTCTTCCCTCATCCACTATGTGGGTCATCTTGTCATAGATCAAGTTGTTTAGACAAGACCTGCCCTTCATAAGCCCATGCTGACTGGGGCTGATCACCTCATTGTCCTGTACATGCCATGTGATGGCACTCAAGATGATTCTCTCCATGACTTTCCCTGGCACTGAAGTCAAACTGACAGGCCTGTAGTTCCCTGGGTTCTCCTTCCAGCCCTTCATTGTAGATGGGTGTTACCTGTGCTAACCTCCAGTCGATTGGTACCTCCCCCATTAACCAGGTCTGTTGGTAGATTGTGGCAAGTGGCTTGATGAGCACTTCCGCCAGCTCCCTCAGAACCCTTGGGTGGATCCGATCTGGCCCTTTAGACTTGTGCACATCTAATTGGTGCTGTAGTTCATTTAATGTTTCTTCAGGGATTGTTTTTTTCAAGTGGATTTCCTTTTCTCCATTTTCCACCAGCTTCTTTGTCGCAGTTTGAAAAGGGGGGCTGTCTCCCCACCGAAAGGATATGTGACGAGATAGTGTGTGTTGGCTGGGAAGCCTGCCAAAGCTCACACAGAAAACTTTTGATGCTCGTTAACGTGCTGATAAGCCGTTAGCGAGCTCATTAAAAGTTTAGTCAGGCAAAGGATATGATAACACACAGGCTACATTTATGAGCGATAGAAGCAGGAAAGTTTAATAATGCAGACATCCTCGAAGTAAAATCATTTTCCGAAGTTAAATCAGACTGGAAAAGGGAGAGAAAGAGATAACGGAGAATAATTCCTGATCAGGCCGATCCCCGCTGCTTATAAACTTTGCCCCACAATGGCTCACCACGCCGGGGCGTGGGGTGGAGGAAAAGTCCAGTCCGTGGTGTCCACCTGACGAAAAGCTCGATAAGAGGTTCTCCTGAAGCAAAACTTTCATGCAATTAAAACATAGTCCTTTTCTCCGAAGTGAAATCAGACTGGAAAAGGGAGAGAAAGAGATAACGGAGAATAATTCCTGATCAGGCCGATCCCCGCTGCTTATAAACTTTGCCCCACAATGGCTCACCACGCCGGGGCGTGGGGTGGAGGAAAAGTCCAGTCCGTGGTGTCCACCTGACGAAAAGCTCGATAAGAGGTTCTCCTGAAGCAAAACTTTCATGCAATTAAAACATAGTCCTTTTCTCCTCTGGGGTGGCCATAGGGAACTTTATTTCTTTGCCAAGGATAGCTTCTTCCAGACTCCCCCACACACATCTGCGCCGCAGGCCAGCCCGCTCGCGTCCTGAAGGACTAACTT
>NW_010396965.1:0-6365 GCF_000710305.1 Buceros rhinoceros silvestris | reverse complement strand
CCTACCCATTTTGCAGAAGGAGTCTTTTACTGCTTCAGGGAACTAGCAGGTCCTGGACGTGTCTTTCTCTCCTTGATAAAGGTTTCCAGTCTGGGGGCATGAGATTCAGGAGTCCAGCGCGGCATATCTGGGAGAGCCGCAGCACGGACAAGATAGAGAGGAGGGCAGATAGAGCAGAGGGGGAAAAGCAAGATGGCAAAATGGCGTCGAGTCCTCCAACATGCCCCCTTTTATGAGTTCATTCTGGAGAGGCTTGTTCTCCTTCCTGGAAGCTCGGGAGAACCACAGCTCTCTGGGAAGAAGAAAGCTGGACAACAGAAGAGCATCCGGTTCCTCCATGTTGAACCCAGGACATTCTTTTAGTTGTAAATTTGGTACTGGACATATTGAGATACTGCTCGAATATTGTGTAGGCTGAATTTGCTGCTGCTTCCTATAAAGCAGCAAAGTTCTGTTAGGCCATTAGCAGTATTAATCTGTATGGTGGTGTGGGATGGTTTCGAAAGTGATTTGAGAGACAGTATTTAAGGAGAATCACTAAGATTTAACCAGTTCCTCTTTGCCTACAGCTGTGCCAGCAAACTCTTGACTTGAACTCTGTCTCTGGAGACCTCATAGTAAATTAAGGAGCCTTAGTACATTTGCAGAGACTGTGAACCAGAGGCCTCTAAGGAGGAGGGGGACATGACATATGAGGAGGATATGTTAGTAATATTCCTTTGGAAGCAGGTAGAAGGCAGCAGGAGTGGATAATCAGGAGTGTCAACTGGGAACATGTAAAAGGGACATATGAAGAGACTGCCCACCAGTAGTAAGAGAGAGGTAACTCAAAAGAAGCTGAGTGCAGACTTCCTGTGGAAGCAGATTGTTTCATGTGCCCCACTCTGACATCAGTATTAGACATGCTGCCCTAGAAGTCAGTAGGGAGAGTGTATTGATCTAGCTCTGTTCTCATTCAAAGCTTTGTGCTTTGATTAATACCATGATTCATGGAACAAGAAGTTAAACTTTCTAAATCTGTACATGACAAGAAACTGAAATATTCCAGGTGTGCTGGAATTAGATTTCCAGCCGTTCTTCAAGAAAGGAAATTGCTTGAAAGAAATACAGGGCAGTTTGACAGAGGTAAGTGCAGGGTACTGCACTTAGTCATGAATAGCCAGGCATGGAAGCACCAATAACAGCCAGCCCTTTAGAAAAGGAGGATTAGTAGATCAAGAGCCTGAACAAGATTAAAGAATAAAATAACTTTTTTGATATATGAGCAGAAGAAAAACTAGCTAGTTTTAATAATGTAGATAATCCTGCTTTACTGAACATACGTAATATTTTTGGGTGGGATATGATGTGCTGGTTTGGGGAAATACACATTAAGGAACAAAGCTTTAAGGAAGCACCGTAACAGTTTGCCAGGGAAGTTTGTTATATTCTGGGCACTGGATGTGAACATAGCCAGTCCTGCTTTAAGGGAAGAGAATGGAAAACTTCACCTTGTGATGTCTTTTCCAGTATAACACTTTCAATTGCCAGTAGTGTCATCCTTAGAAACATGTTTTCTCTAAACTCAGAACTTGTTTGGATGATGTTGTAAAAGTTCATAAAAGAGAATGAAAGTAGCACTTTGTAGTATTGAAAGATCTTTTGTTTAACTGTAGTATTAATGGTCTTACCCTACTTTTGTAGGGGATATCCTGACATATAAAACAATGTGACACAGTTAGGAACCTTCCAGATGATGGAGGATCTCCTTTGTGTTGCAGCGATGTAATTATGTTCTCTTCTGTTGTGGAGAAAAAACAGAACCAGTTTTCTTAAGTGCAGATGGATTTTAAGATGAGCAAAGAATAAATTAGCAGAGTTTTACATTTTTTTCCCCTAATGACTTCTTCCAACATTTGTTTTAAACAGGCAATATGGTAATTTTTTTAAATTTTTTTTTTAAGAGGAAAATTTATCAGTAGAAAAGACTATTGGTTCTCATATTGCTTTTCAGTGTAATCATGGTGTTGAAGGGCCTAGATCCGAGAATGAAAGACTAGAATAAGATAAAGGACCTCATGGTCTTCCTTAAGATGAGGGCAACAATATATATGCCTAAAAAGGGCACCTGGTCCCTAACCATGTGACCTTGAGAGTATGAATGTGTTAAGATGAAGTATCCATGCTTTTATGTGAGTAGTAATGGCAATCTGGCATTTTTCTAAGAACCACGCTGAAAAAAGTACTCTGTCAAAAGTTAGTTGCTGTAATCATGGTTTCCTTGGGTCGCTTAACTTAAACAACTGATAGCATTTCAAGAACAGTTTTAGTTGTGCAACAAGATTTGCTCTGCTGCCAGGTTCTAAGCCCACCTAGTCTCTTTTGAGGAAAATGCCTCCACGCTTTCTGTCATACTGCCTTTTTTGTTTGGAAACAATGGTGTGTACTCACTCAAAAAACATGTGCGATTGTATTCTTTCAAATCCCTGCCTAAACTCACCTTTTATGTGACACAAGATTGTGGGAGAAGGCAATCTGACAGGAACCAAAGCTGAGGTTATCTTCGCTATTATTTTTTCCCATTGCAATTGTCAGAATCCCTCCTTGTGAATTGCCTTAATCTTTGTGTAGTCCTATAGGCAGGGACATTTTTTGCACTTTTGGTAAGGACCTAGTGCTGGACTTCTTCATGACTAAGTAATGGTACAAAGCTGTGAATATTGTAATCCGTTACTTTTTTTTCCTGGAGAAATGTGTATCTAGAGAGTAAGAAAAAGAACAGATTTTTTTCAAAAATTTTACATTTATCTTTAGACCCCTATTTCATTGTCAACTCTGACTGGTAATATTGATCTCTCCCCAGCCCCTTTCAGAGCTGAATTTATAGTTCACAAGTCTCAGCATTGTGCTGCTGCTTTCATAATATTGCTTTGATCACACAGGGGCTCACTCTGCTTTACCTCATGGATCGTTATTTAGTTTATCCTAAAATTTTTCTGACTTTTTCTCCCTCCAGGCCACTGTGTTTTGACTTGCTGCCTCTTCTGTTGTTGCCGCTTTATCTCTTATCTCTACTATAATGAAGTAAATAATTGCCTAGTGACTTTTCTATGTAGTTCTGTTGTACTAGAGAGCCCTTTGTTTTAATTTATTTTGAGAAGTTCTTTATTTTTAAGTAAGTTGTTGATTCACTTCAATTGTTGGAGTGTGTGTAATTCAGGCTCAAAACGGCTACAAAAGGATATCTATAAAAAGGATGTGACTGTCATAAACCAATTGGCCAGCAGAAAAGTGTTATACTGTATGTGATTTGGCAAAATTAGTTTCTCTTGGGAATTAGATCTGCTTTTACTTAGACATCAAGAATACCTCATTATTGCAATACATCTTTACAGTGAAGCTGAAAGAGCTGCTTGTTGCCAGTTTAAATACCAGATTACCTAAAAAACAGATAGTATGTTTGCTCTTATTAAAAAAAAAAAAAAAGGCAGAGTTTCTACTGAGAAATTAAAGAGTCTTTTAACAAAACATTGTTTCATTGACTGGATAACTTCATATCTAAAATTAGTTTTGACATCATGTATGATCGTTGGGCTCAAATTCTGAACTGTCACTTAGAAAGTCTGTTGAGCGTTGTCCTGCATATCTGTAATGATTGATGCTTTGTAAAAAACTTGTTAATCAGAAAAGATTTCCTACTATGCAGTCTGCTTTTTGAAAGGTCTAAATCCAGTTCCCATTCTTACTGATTAGGAAAAGTCAGACTTTGAATTTCAACTATGTAAATTCGTGCTTCCTCTCTGTTGTGTTGCTACAATTCAGCACAAACAGAGCTTGGTAATAAGAAAATAAAATAGAAAGATCTGCTTTCCAAGGCAGTGTATTATTTGTTTCCAATTCTTTAGATTGGCATGGAAGCACTTTGTACTAACTTAATTTCCAGGTAAGTTTAAAAATCTGCCCTTCTCCTCAGAAGCTGATAGGATTCAACTGGACACCCTTTGAGATATACTGAGAGCAGGCTCAATTGTTCTAAGCAGCAGAGAAGGCTGACAGAAATGACTTACTCATTTACAAGGTCTCCTGGTTTAAGATAAACAGGGTTGGTTTGTTTGTGATGGACATACCAAACAGCCAATTAGAGTATTCCTTCCCTGCGTGTCAGCACATGGCTGTGGAGCTTTTGGAGGGCACAGTGTTTTTTTAAGAAAGGCCTACTGACGGAAAATTGCATCTTTTCTGCCTGCCGCTTGGATGAGCCATGTTCCTTCTTCGCTCGCTGCCACTTGGTGCCTTTTTCTCCGGCCCTCTCGGATGAGCTGTGACCCCCCCCTCGCTTGGTGCTGTCTGCCACGATTCCTACCACCGCTTTCACCCTGGAGCCACCCTGTATTGCTGCTACTGACTGCTGCAACTGCTAACACCGCCTGCTTTGCATGTGGACCTCTGCGACAGCACCACTGCTGATGCTGCCCCAGCACCTGCTGTGTGGACTGTCACTGCTGCTCTTGGCCCTGACCCTGACCACCACCACATGCTACCGGAAATAACTGACTGGTATTTTTTTTTCTTACCACCTTCTTTCTTTAACCGCATTTTAACCCTCACTGCACCAGATCCCTGAGTCTATATAAACCTGTTAATCTCTTGTTTGATGTTTATATATAGCATCTTTCTATGGTTATTGAAACAGTTTTAGTTTCCCAAACCTAACAGAGATCTCATCAACTTTTCATTTTCCTGTTATCTTTCTTCTTAGCCCTTTCTTCTGGAATGGGGAGAGGCTATAGAGATTGTCTCATGACTGGCCAAGCCTCAGCCAACTGGTGACACAAGGTCTTCAAAACATATGTATTCAGTGACCATTATTTGGCTCTGGAAATGTGAATGAGAACTTCTCAAGACTGGCACATAAAGTTTGATGGAACTCTGGAACTAAATTGCTTGTTAAGATGTTTTCAGAGAATACTGAATGACAGGGAGAGTAGTTTCAGTTTGTGTATTAGAGGTAAATTGAAAGTATAATGGTAGGCAGGTGTAATGAATCCCAAGTTAGAGTTGTAAAATCGTGTTTGTGGTTGTTTGTTAGGCATAATGTTATCTCTTTTAATGGCATCAGAGGTCACAGTGCAGTTCCACTGTGGACTTCAGTGAGTGCACCTTGCAATGGAAAAGTGTTAATTGTAAATCTTGAATTCCATCTGTCCTACTTATTGTATTCAGGGGCAAATTCTTGTCATCATCCTCATGAGAAACTGCATAAAAAAATAGTTTCATTTTTGTTTCTTGTGACTACTTGCCCTCCTGCTGCAATGATAATACGAGTTGTAACGTGTAATCATCAGGAAAAGGTAGGCAGTCTCATGAGAAATAGTTAGAACTCCTCAGTCAGCCAGTCTATAATGGTGTCCCGGAGAAGAAAAGTTGCTTCTTGCATGACTCAATTTCTGGTACCCACTGGGAGAAGGAAATTTAGTTTTAGTAAAAAGTGATATCCTGGTAGGCCTGGATATGGAAGTCCTGTACTTTTTCACAGAATAGGCAGCATGCTGCTTTGAGTGTGCCTTCAGTGAGATCTTGGAGCAATATCAAAGCAAGACTAAAAAAGTTCAGTCATCAGCTGTGGCAATTCTACCCACAGAATTTTTCCTTCTAGTTTATGGAGGCTGGAAACACTGTTGATTTTCTTTCTGTATGCTAAAACATCTTTTCTTTTACCTTTTTTAACCCTGATGTCACTTGTCACATTTTTACCTTATTTTTTAGAAATACAAGAACTTTGAAGGCCCCTTTATAATTGCCGTGTTATTTTGTCTGATGACTAAATGTGTGCAATCCCACGCTTTAATTAAATTCAGTCTTTTTAACATTGATATTATCGTTTTCCTTTTTTCCTCTGTTTTTTGTATGCATTGTAATCTGTTTTCTTCAACTTTTTTGACTTGGTAGGGTTATATTCTTTGATATGGATACAGAAATTTTATTCAGACTGCAATGACTGTGTGGTGTATCCCCAACACATAAAAAGGCCACTAATTACTTTTGTTTAGCAAAATCTTTTTTTTTTTTTTACTGCAGCTTACCATACCATCTCCTCTAAGAAGCAGTTATATATCAGCAAATTGCTTCTACAGTCTACATAAGAATACATTAATAATAATAATAACTGCATCAAATCACTGCATCTAGCTGTGATCATACTATTAAATAGTTAAATGCAGTTGCTGCTTTTAAGAGTCTATTAACTGTACTTCAGGTTTAGAGACTTTTATACTGAGTATCCATCCCAGATGCTTTGGGGACCATCTGAATGCAGCTGTGCACCTCCCCTTATCTTCAGATGCCAGAGAGCCTTCGTCTTCTAGCCTGTGTGTCCTGGGTTCAAC
>NW_010396964.1:42456-43197 GCF_000710305.1 Buceros rhinoceros silvestris | reverse complement strand
TTTTTTTTTTTTTTTCCTTTTTGGTTAGTAAGGTAAGAACAGGTATATCCTTAAGAATCACACATTATGAGTGAGCTTCTCTTTTCCAAGCAGTGCCCATTCAGACAGTTTTGCTGTCATCAAATCATTTTCATTTTGTGTAGGAGAAACTCTTGCTGATGTGAATCCTCCATATTGATACATTTCCATAGAGCGCAAGAACTCTCCATTCATAGGTAAAAGAGTAAATTTTAAGAAAGCAAACTTCCAGCTCTTCAAAGAGTTAGTCAACAAGACCTTTTGGGAAACAGCCCTCAGGGACAAGGGAGCAGAACAGAGCTGGCAGACCTTAGAGGATGTGTTCTATAGAGTGTGAGATCTCAGTTCCCAGGAGTAAGAAATCAGGCAAGGAAGGGAAGAGACTGGAATGACTGAGTCAAAATGTGCTGTTCAAACTAAAGAGCAAGAAGGAAACATGCACATAGTGGAAGAAGGGACAGGTATCCTGGGAAGAGTATAGAGAAGTTGCCTGTTTGTGTAGGGATGAGATCAAGAAGGCCAAGGTGTAGCTGGAGCTAAACTTGGCAAGGAATGCAAAGGATGATAAGAGGGGCTTCTGCAAGTATGTCAACCAGAAAAAGGAAGGTCAAAGAAAGCATACCTGCCCTGATGAGCATGACTGGCAAGCTAGTAACAACAGATGAGGAGAAGGCTGAGGTACTCAACAAAATTTTGCCTCATGGGGGACCAGGGGAGCACAGT
>NW_010396964.1:40040-42128 GCF_000710305.1 Buceros rhinoceros silvestris | reverse complement strand
AAGTCCCTGGTGACTGGGAAAAGGGAAACACTGCACCCATTTTTCAGAAGGGTAGAAAGGAGGACCCTGGGAACTATTGACCTGTCAGCCTCACCTCTGTGCCTGGGAATATCGTGGAACAGATCCTTGTAAAAACCGCTGAGGCACATGGGGGACAGGGAGGTGATTCGAGAGAGCCAACGTGGCTTTACCAAGGGCAGGTACTACCTGACCAACCTTGGTAGCCTTCTGTGATAGAGTGATTGCATCAGTGGACAGCTATGGATGCCATCTATCTGGAGTTCTGCAAAGCCTTTGACATGGTCCCCCCTAACATCCTTCTCTCCAAATTGGAGAGATATGGATTTGATGGGTGGACTGTTTGGTGGATTGGTTGGATGGTGGCAACCAGAAGATGCTGGTCAATGGCTTGATGTCCAGATGGAGGTCAGTGACAACTGGTGTCCCTCAGGGGTCCGTCCTGGGACTAGTGCTGTTTAATATCTTCATCAATGACATAGACAGTGGGATTGAGTTCACCTCAGCAAGTTTGCCAATGCCACCAAGCTGAGTGGTGGAGCTGACATGCCAGAGGGATGGGATGTCATGCAGAGGGACCTGGAGAAGATGAGAAGTGGGCTTGTATGAAGCTCATGAGGTTCAAAAGGCCAAATGCAAGGTCCTGTACCTGGGTCAGGGCAATGCTGTCAGTAGAGGCTGGGGCATGATGCGATTGAGAGCAGCCCTGTGGAGAAGGAAGGATTAGGGATACTGGTGGATGAAAAGCTGAGCGTGAGCCAACAATGTGTACCTGCAGCCCAGAAGACCAAATGTATTCTGGGCTGCATGAAAAGAGGCAGGGCCAGCAGGTCGAGGGAGGTGATCCTGCTGCTGTACTCTGCTCTGGTCCAACCTCACTTGTGGTACTGTGTCCAGCTCTGGAGTCTTCAGCACATGGAGGTCATGAACGTGTTGAAGCAGGTCCACAGGAGGGCCACGAAGATGATTGGGGGGCTGGAGCACCTCTGCTATGAAGAAAGGCTGAAGGAGTTGGAGTTGTTCAGCCTGGAGGAGAGTCTCTGGAGACTTTACTGCATCCTTTCAGTGTTTAAAGGGGGGAATATAGGAAAGATGGGGACAGCCTTTCTAGCAGGGCCTCTTGTGACAGGACAGAGGGTGATCATTTTAAATTAAAAGAAGGGAGATTTAGATTAGATGTAGAAAGAAATTTTTTATGATGAGGGAGGTGATACACTGGCATAGGTTGCCCGGAGAGGTGGTAGATGCCCTCTCCCTGAAAACATTTAATGTCAGGTTGCATGGGGCTCTGAGTAACCTGATCTACTTGAAGATGTCCGTGCTTACTGCAGGGGCAGTTGGACTAGGTGACCTTTGAAGGTCCTTTCCAACTCAAAACATTAAAGATTCTGTGATATATTTATCTGAAAAATGTCAATGAAATGGCATTTTCCAGTGAAAATTATCAAAGTCTCTCTGCTATGGTTTCTAGCTCTTCCACAGTGGTTATGATGAGGGGAAAAGTATTACATCGTTGTATATCAGAAGAAAGATACTTCCTGTCTTCCACTGGAAGATGGCATTTTCCTGTTCCTTCTGGCATACTTCAGGAAGAATGGGGAGAACGAGAGGTTGAAATTTGAGCTAGGGTGTGGGCGGGGTGTGGAGGCAAGGATGGTGACCCCTGTCAGCTCTGTAAGAGTCTCTCTTCAGCCCGTCTGCCACATCTGTTCTTCATTAAGCATCTACAGCTGTGGCTGAGATTGATTGGAGACAACATCAGAAGGGACTGTGAACATTCATGTTGTTGCTTGGCAGACTGTCAGCATTTTCCTAATGCATGGAAACACAAGATGGTACTTTTTAAGTGTGTCTTATTCTTTGGGAAGCAGATGGTTGCGTGGAAGAAGGTAAGTCTATAACCAGAGGGCTTCTTTCCTGCTGGGTATAAAGGGCTACTACCAATGACAGAGGTGAGAGATCAGGCAAAAACAAGGTCACAATTACCTTTTCCAGGAGATGATTATACAGAACCTTCCCACAGCTGTCACTTAAAAGGTGGTTGTTGTGCCTCTGTATATGCTGGGCAGG
>NW_010396964.1:25614-39955 GCF_000710305.1 Buceros rhinoceros silvestris | reverse complement strand
TCAGGAATGCTTGTTTGTGTGTTATCTATCCCAACAGAATAGTTTGGGGGGTCATATTCTGATGCCTTGAGTAACATTAGGAGCTTCATTGCCCTATAGGTTAGATCACTGGTATTGGTTGAATTATTTGGAAAAGTTCTAGTCAGTCTGATTCTGCACATCCATGTGTATGACTTAAGTGTTATTAAGGCCTAATATTTCTAATTTGATTTGGTACAAAGGAAAAAAATCTAAACACATGGCTGATTTTGTGAATGTGACAGCTGCAAAAACAAGAATATGTGACAATCTTCATGTTTTCTAAAAAACAAACATGGATTTTGACAATGCAGGTGAAATCTGTGGGTGTCGTTTACCTTTTATTGTCACAACCTCTCTCCCCTACAAGAATGATAATAAATGTCTTCTGCTTTCATAACATTCAAAAGAATGAATTATTTGTCTGCTCTTGCCTGTGATACAATTTTTCAAATAGCTTTAATGATTGCAGTCTTGAGTGTATGAATAGAAAATAAAAATAATTTAGTTGAAAGAGCATGAAATTTGCGAGAATGTAGCAAAACCAGACATTGTAGATAAAAATAAGATCACTTTCAGTTATAATAAATGCTAAAGCTAATAATGAAAGAAACCATCCCAAACCTGCAAAGCTGTCATAAGTAGATAGTTCTGAATTTGGAGAACCTCACAGAAAATATAGTCGTTTTATAACACTTCTGATATTTTTTCAAAAAATCTGCTCTGACTACTGACCCATAATAAATCTGCCAGATTTCTCCTGACACATTTGAACCCTAAACTATTTTTACAAAATCTCTTTGCTTTTACTGAATGTTTTTACATAGGCACAAATACAGTAGTATTTTCAAATAAAGAGACAACATTTTAATTACCTGTGTCAGCCTGAGGTCCTACTTTTCTTGTTAAATACTTCCAGTTCTTCTAGATTGTGATTTTCTGTCCCCTTTGTAAAATAATGTCGTCTTTATGGTTTCACTTTTAGTCTGGCTTTGTATGCACTTTGTGACAATGGATCTTCAATTATGTAAGTCTATCTGGGCCTTGAGATAACTTACCATTTTGTGAAAAAGTGAAGGTTTATTCTTTAGGAGAATTTTATCTGAGTTCAATTTATCAAATTTCAAAGAGCAGTACCTTTGCTACAGAAGTGATTTTAACCTTTAAGTAAATACTGGTTTTATGGGCTGCTCTACAGGACTGTACCTTTCACATGCTTTGGTAGAGAAGCTGTAAAAAGGTGTAGTACTCTTGCATCAGGATCTATAGGGGCGGGTTGGTGGCAGTCCCTCCTGAAATAGGGTTTGGCTCTATACTGAGCGTGCCCGAGGTCCAAAAGGACCTTCACAATGAAGTGGGACCCCAGCAGCTTTTTTTTTTTTTATTTACCTGATATGAGTTTTATACCTTGTTCTGAGATATGATTGATCATAAGTTGATAATAACACTAGGATATTATTTAGTAGCAGTTTAGCAATGAGTCTATTTAAAGCCTTAGTTCCAAGAGACAAGTAATTATGTTACCATCTCAGCTTTCATTTTGAAATGTGATAATGTTTTCAGTCTTCCTAGTGCTGAGAAGAAGTTTAAAACATAGTCGGAGTGCACCAAACCAAGAAAAAGTCAACAGACCTTGGTGTTGCCTTATTTTCTTTATTTTTATGCTTTGGGTTTTTTTCAAGCAACCTCATGATGCTTTGTGGTCACAGCAATGATTTCTTTTTTAGTGTTTGGTGTTAGCCCCACTGCACAGCCAGCTGGCAAATGTTAAACCATTGCAAATACTGAACGCAACTTGTGGATTACACCCCCCACCCCAGTCTATTGAAAAATAGTATGTAACAACTGTTTTCTGCTGATTAATAATCTGGCATTGTAACATAAAATTCCAAAGTAGATGCTTATAAGTGTTGCACATATGTTTTAGCAAAACTATTGGCAAATTATGAATGAGCTACAAGCCACATAAACCTTCTATATGTGATATCATGTATTGCTGCCTTTATTCCTGGTTCTTGCATCATCTTTGTAACACAGAGAGGGGAGGTGCAATGAAAAGAGAACTCATCAGAGCTGTATCAAAAAGCACAGGCAAGCCAGAACATTTTTCCTAGTTTGATTTTTTTTTTTTGTGTTTGATTTTTGTGCTAAACGTTGAAAACCAAGGTTGAAGATATGAGATAAAGGGTTGTTAACATGAATTATTACTGGAATAATCCTTTGCAATACAACTTTCTGGAATGTAACTCTTTGGAATAGCTGACAGTATTGCTTCTTGATCTTCAATTGGAAGATCAATTGCCTGAGTTTCCGTCTGTTGGACAGCCAGCTCTGTTTTTTAGAGGTAGTGCTTGTGAAAGGGCTTTCCTCTTGCATTCCATCCCAAAAGTTTTCACGTGCAGTGGCAGACATAAAAGGGCAGGTGAACTAGATATGGGTAGTTGTTAGTTTTTTGAATGGTCTGGAAGCGTGAATGCAAGTTTATGTGTGAGTACAGGTCTCTTGTGGTGTCAGTGTGTTCATTTGCTATTGGTGTCATGAGATCCTTTGCAAGAGGGATCTGCACAGACAGTGACAGAGATGATAGCTGAATCAGAAGACAGTGCTGATGTGGGAGAAATTGATTTTAAACCTTCTGAGACATCCTGCATAGCCAAAGAATAAAGCTTAACTTAATAAATATTAGCCTAAGAGATCTGTACTGAAATACCACGGAGTTTGAATGCTGTGCCTGTATTTGTTTTACCATCTGTGCTTTGGTTAATGGGAGCTATCCCTTTAAAACAGTGTGGCAAAGAGTGTCTGACCTGAGGAAGGGGAGTGTTTTGTCTGTGAATCAAGACAAGAGAAAACTCTATCTGAGAAATTTCAGGAGGCTGGAAGAACTGCATTGCTAGAGAGCAAAGTTTATTCTTCCCTTCTTGCAAGCAGAGGGACAAAGCGTCTCAAATCATTGCTAATTAACTTCCTATGTATGAGCAGTCTGCATCCTGTTTAGTTCAGCTAGGATTGAAAGTGGACGCATCTAATGCAGGCTGAGTGGCCACACCATTAAATGAGTTTGAGTCTCTGCTCTTACTCTCATGACATTGATTATGGTGCATCTCTCCCTAGGCCTGGTCATAATGCCCAATGCACAGGACCATGACTTTTCTGGGTTCTCTGCGAGGGACTCTTGTGTTGATTGCGGGTTTCACTCAACAGTGCTAGCAACAGGTTTTTAAAACCTGGCAAAACTCATTATCACAGGGATGCTGAGCCAAAGGAATTTTTAAAAAGTCTGATGATAGTGAATAATTGAGACCTAGTTTTTACATAAAACAAAACATTTTTCATAGTCTTATGACTTAAGACTTCTGAACTTTTTCTTCTGGACGTACCATGAAGATACTTTACTTTCATAATTACACATATACTTTATATTCTATAGTTCTCTGTATCTTCAGTGATCAGTGTTACCTGTTTACTTATGCCATATATTGAAGAATGATGGTTCATGTCATTCCTGAAATTTTGTGGCCACAACATAGTAGAAGTGCAACATGAGCTGGTTGTGACATAAAATAGGACCTCTGTTCCATTAATTAAATTCGTCCTAGTAAACATGCTAACACAGGCTTAGGTACTTTTTGATAAATGATCACAAATACTATGTGATTAATTTTCCATTTCTTGTGTGATTCAGAGGTGCAATCTTAGAGTGGGCTGTTAAGACTATCTGTGCTATTCTGTGGAATAAAGCACTTATAGCCAGAGCACGGTCTTCTATACTTAAATGGATTTAGAAACAATACAGCATTTTATATTTTACAGAAATAAAGCTTCTTGAATGAGTGGAGTAGATACAAGAACTGAGAGACATAATCAACTGTACTCTATGGACTCATAACAAAATGAAGAAGAAAAACCCCGTGATTCATAAAAAAAAAAGGTCTAAAGGTTGCTGGATGATTTAAGGCAGATTAACAAATCACTACAATGCAATTTATGGCTCTAGGTAATGGGAGGTCAAACATGTATTACCATCTGACTTAAATTTGATTTGACTGAAAGATAAAACTCTGCTACATGAACCATATTAACTGAAAGCCTCTGCTTTACATTTCTTACTGATGGCACCCTGGGGAAGCAACTTTCTTGGCATTTCACATCCAATTTAAGCACATCATTGATGAAAAGATGGCTAAATTAGTGCGTCATTTTGTAATAAAATATCTCACAAATTGTTTATCTGATCAATGGAGAATGCAGTCTCAAGCTGTTCAGGGCTAATGTGCTCATTGCACTAAAATAGTAAGTTATTGACTGTCAGAGGGACCTGGGAATTTCTAAACTCAGTTCAGATTTCCTGAATGAGAACAACACATTGCATCAGAATAGTGGGTTGTAAAAGATTGACTCTGCTAGCCGAATTCTCACTGAAATCAAATAGATGTGAGTAGAGGGCACTAAGCAGGAAATGTTCAGCTTCTCATATGATCAGGACGTGTAGGACAGAAAGGGTTGTATTCTTACCTTACTTATGCAGGCCCTACACCATTGTAATTTCACTGACTTTGACAATGTCCTGCAGCATGAGAGAGAAAGTCATGCCATATGTGTGTAATATATCAAAAGTTATTTTCAGAGCTGTAGTGAAACATTTTAGTGCCTGGGGCGGGGTAGGATCACCCCTTCCCAGGTGGGAAGCATCTGGGGCCTCCTCAGGACCAGAGTCACATGAAGACTCCCTGGGGAGATGCCTTCTCTTCAGACTTGGTTTGAGGCAGCCCTGAGGGGTGTTGGGTGGATGTGGTGCGGAGTGAACAGGGAGCCTTCCTGGAAGGAGCAAAGTAGGGAGGTAGGACAGACATGCACATTCCTCTCCAGGCCTGGCAGCTATTTTTGCTGGAGCTGATGCCTGCTTTGTGTCCTACGGATGGGGAACCAGCACCATGACAGTCCTCAAGTTCAGCTGGCCTCAGTCCCGGCCTCATAAGAATGCAGAATCATGTTACTAACGCACCCTTCTTCCTAGTTGTTCATTTGGCATGCTTGCTTTTTTTTTTACTACCATTTTCCCACAAAGTGAAGCGTATAAGGATGACTAAGAATGGTTTTCACAAGAAGCAAAACCTCAGGAGGTCTGTCTTTAGTGAGCAAGGCTCCTGTCTCTACAAGACTGGCCTCATTCACTGTACATGCGGGAGAAAACAAATTGTGACATGTAATTTTTTTTTTTCTTCCTAGAAATGTTCAATCCACCACAGAAATGACTCGTGGGCCGAAGGAAACAAAACAAAGTGGTTGGTGGGTATTTTTAGTGGGAGGAAAGTACTCTTTTCCCAGGGTTGAGGGAGGAAAAGGCTTCTTTCTTTGCAGCCCATGTGTTTAGGACCCTGCAAAGCTGGGCTTATGTGCTCGTTCTCCACAGGAATTGGTAAAAGAGTAGAGGAGAGGTGTAAAGTACATGTACTAGGAAAGCACCTTCACTGGTGAGAAGTAGGGCGTTCCAAGGTGAGCACTGCCTCGTCTCTTGTTGAAGCTGCTCCGCTGTGCACAATGGATTTCAACATTGTTATTATGCCCACAGGGGAGCACGGCATTGCAGGCTGTTGACTTAAGTGTTTATCTGAGAGCTAGAAACGATAGGTTCCTATGCCCTTCCCCTCCAATAACTATAATTAATAAAATTATCATAACTTCTTTATTCACCCCAAAATACTAGAATCTGACCAATAGTTTAATTTCATTTCTTTTGGCTGAAAATGGCAGCTTTGTTAATGGGGTACAAATTATGCTTCCAGGAGGAGTATGGGCTCCCTTATACTTAAAGGAGGTATCAGGGATGTAGAAACTCATTTTGGTCTCCACCAGTGATCTGCAGTACTTTTCACTTCTGAAAGCCAGAAAAGAAAAATAGTCCTAGGCCTGCCCAGTACTTGAATGAGAGTCATAAGAAATCACAATAGCAAAGAAACAAATCAACAAATACTGCTTTGTTGCTTGGTCAGTCTTAGATTGAAGAAGCTGAAAAAGTAGATAAGCCACGACAGGGTGTCAAAATTAAGCCTATGGAGCACTGTGGAGGAGAGAGGTGTTTCCTAAGTACTGACCCCGATTCTAAGCATGTATTCCAAATCATATTTGGCTTGGCAGAATTTGTCACTAATTTTATCTGCCCCTCCCCTTTGAGAGTGTTTATCTTCAGGAAAATGGGTTTCCAGAAGTCCTGAGGGCTTCTGACTGTGTGTGTGAACACTGATAGTTTCTGTGAAATCATAGTTGTCAGGGCTAGTATGCAAACAAGAAATGATAGAAATTGTCTTTGAGGAACTTGTTGTTTAGAGACATCTGACATAAAATAAAGGTGTGTTAAATGAATACCTTTTTGTCAAAATGAGAAACAGTGGTAGTTTAGATTTATCTTTTTCTTGATCTCAAAGACTATTGGCATGATGACTATTTTAATTTTGGCATTTACTGTCAGCAGAGAAAGGATATTGATGAAAAACTGCACTGAGCAAAACAAAGCAAGGAAAATGAAGGGAGATACTCCTAATGAGCAAGTGGTTTGTTAGTTCTGTGGTGTTTTCATCATCCTTAAAGTAATGACCCCCTATTGTTTCAAAAAAAGTACAGATCTGTAGATGATGGCAAAAGCAGAAGAAACCTGAGTTTGTCAATTTTTACTCAAAACACTTTCCTTATGTCCTTATGTGTTCTGACATTTGCTCATTTTGGTTTTGTGAAAATAACAAAAGAGCTCTTTGTATGTTACATAAAATTGTTCTAGTCTGTTATTAATCTTGTGATATGAGCTGTTCCTATGAAGTCACTTCTAAAAACTCTTGAGCATCCATTACCACTATTATAGACTTTAAAAAATATTTTTACATGCACAACCAAGAATACCAATTTTCTACCTAAGCACTGGTAAATGATTAATTACTGTTACATTAAAATCAGTGTGTTAATCATGTCCTCAGAATCAGGTGAAGGAAAATGTGTTAAGAAGTAAAACAATCCTTATATTTTACTAGATTACAGAAATCACACTCTTAAGAGTAGCTAGATCCAGAGCAGTACTTTTCTTGTCCAACAACCAGGTAGATTTGCTGGTCTGCCACATGACATCTTCATAGCCTTCCTCACCCAGAGTAATTAAAGCAAAGCCGAAAGCACACACGTGGGTAGCTCAGGGGACTGATCATTGTGTCAGTGTGATTATTACAACACATGGTAGTGCTTAAATGCTCAATCCAGTGAAATCCACCAAAGAATTCTAGTTCTTTTGGTGAAAATGGAGTTGGGATCTTAAATCTCTCAGTTATCAGAGTAAATCTAATCCTTACCTGATTCCTTTCTTGTCCTAGTTAGGGTGCTTTTCCTGTCCATTAGCAAAGTCATTACCAGGCAGTTGTAGGGTTACCAGGTGGGACAACAGTGACTCTTGAACTACCACTTTGTCCTTTCTAAACATTGTGTTTCTTTCTAGTTATGAGGCACAAGTGATAACAAAGATATTCGATTTCATCCCCAAAGGAGGACCATGAAGATGATCAAATGGCTAGAGAACCTGCCTGTGAGTTAAAACTGAAGGAGGTCTTTTCACCCTGGAGAAGAAAGGGCTCACAAGGGGACCTTGTCACAATATTCCAGTGCTTAAAGGATGGATACAAAGAGGATGGAGGCCCTCTCTTCACAAGGAGCTATATGGAGAGGACAAGGAGCAACAGGTATAAGTTACACCAAGAGAGGTTTCACCTTGATATAAGAAAGGAAATTTTTGGTGTGAGAACAGTCAATCACTGGAACAACTTCCCCAGGGATGTGGTGGAGTTCCCATCACTGGAGGTTTTCAAGATGTGACTGGACAAGGTGCTAGCAAATCTCATCTAGGTTCCCTTTTCCATGAAAGGTTGGACCAGGTGATCTTTAGAAGTCCCATCATAGAATCATCTGGTTGGAAGAGACCTTAAAGATCATAGAGTCCAACCGCTACCCCAGTATTGCCAGGGTCCCTACACCATGTCTGTTCTATGATTCTATCTCAGTCATATTTCTGTGTTTTTATAGAGCTGTAGAGAGACAATCTGGTACTCTGTATGCTTTCACAGTTTGATACCTTCCTAAACCCATTCAATAAATATGCTTTTCCAGTAAATTTCCTTAGAGCTATCAACACACATCTCCGTTTGGTGTCTCTTTCTTTGGCCCAGCTCTTGATATTCTCTTTTCTGCTTTAAATATCCATTCCACCCACACTTACTAGAAAGAAAATTCTGGTTTTTTTCTTCAGAATTTATTTTTAAAAATACAGAGAGAATGTGTGTATGGTAAATGCCAGCTTTGTCAACAGCCTTTGGATCTGATCTTTAATTACAGGTTACCATGACTACATTGTTTGATTCTTTTTTTTTTTTTTCCTGATAAATGTCTTATCTGAGTACTGGACATATTCAATTTGTGAAATGCTTGAGTTCTTAATGCATGTAGATTATACAGAGAATGAGTTTGCAAAAGAGAAAAACAGTTCTTTCAAAAATATGTTGGCATATATGCTATTCTTACACAAGTTAGTAGAAATGTTGGCATTTGTGTTGAAATTTTTGGTCGGCCTGTCAACACCACTCTTGGAACTGCACATCTCTTCTACTGGTTTGTCTATGGACAGTCAAGTTATAGTGAAAATTTGTAAATAAAAAAATAACTGAATTAGTCAATAAGACATGTCTGAACAGTCTTCATAATGAGATAACTGTAGACCTTCAGGATATGGTGAACTAGCAGAAGTGCAGTGTTATCTCATTACAACACACGTTTTACTAAAGAATAGCATGCTCTGAGGCATGTATTTATGCTGCAATACATTCCTGCCTCAGGCCTGTTTTGAGGTGGTAGGAAAAAGGACAAGTAGCTTTAAAACTTGAAAAGTAGATGCCTTTTACTGTAGCTGCATATGTAACATGCAGTTATATTTAATGGTTTATCGAGTGCGTTAATTGCAAGCAATAGGGCTGAAAAATGTGTATTCTAATGAATAGCTTGCCCCACCCCCACCTAATGCTGTTCAAAATATTTTCAGAAAGCAGACAGAAACTCCAAGGAAAGAAATTCCAATTGCATTTGCGGACTCAAAAGCGTGTTGTTCTGAAGTTGTTGCTATAGGAGTAGTATTACGGGATATTCAGTCAATCAGAACAGCAGTTTAAATGTTACTGCTTTTCTCCTTGTGACAGGAGAACCTAGCAAATATAACTGCCCAATCTATTTAAGCTCCACTAAGGATAAACCTGTGGCAAAGAAAGCACTTCTAGGAACGAACAGTTTAATACGTGGGTCTGACTCTTCTTTGCTTCTACTGTAGTGTAAACCTGGGGTGGACAGTGCAATTATTAGAGTGACATCAGTATAATCAAGTGCTGTGACAGGCCATCAGATCTGCAACATGACATTTTCTCTCCATTGAAATCAGGATCAGTCTCTAATTCTTGGTGCTGGAGGGATTTCACTTGTGGATATGTTACTAGGAATTATAATGGATTGCAACGAGGTATAGAAGTAACTTTCAAAGTCAGTGATTAGGGATTCATAGTAAAAGAGATCTTGCATGCTTCATCAAGCAGAAAAAAGAGCAGAACAATTTCCAAACTTTGAAGTGTTGTAAAGTAGGGAAATAAAAATAATGAGTGACTAATAGTGGTTCAAAGAAGTGACATTTGGGAGAAGAGGAATGTAAAACTGAAGATAATTCACTATTTTTTCTGTGTTTGTATCACACTGGCATGGAGTTGCCTGAAAGATATTGCAAGAAGAAATTTAGTACCCTAAGGGACATCAGGCCAACACTAAGAAAAAGGTTGGGCTGGGTGCCTGACTAATTAATTGATGAGGGCAGATCCATGGGAGAAATCATAACACTAACTTTAAAATTGCTGTACTGGGCTTCCCATAGGTCAGCTTTGTGTAGGTCATGGCTGGCCTGATCATAGAGCTTTTACAGTACTATGCTAAAAAAAATAGAGGGATGGTCTACCAGAAGTAATGTGTATTGAATAAGTAATAATTTGGTAGGGGAATTTCTGCTTTGCATTCCCAGTGTCTGCCCTGCTCTTACTTTTAGGGGTGGTATTTTATTTCCGTTTTCAGTAAAGATGTTAATAATTTAATTTTGGAGCCATATCCAGTTTGCCTTTAATCTTTGTGTCAACCTTATTATGACCTGACTTTTTCTTTATGTTGCTGAAAAGTCTTTTGCTGTTTTTTCTCGTTATTTCAGGATCTTGTACATTTGGCAATAATTTTAATTCCATGGAAATTCCTTTTGACCTCTGAGACACAGCATTTTTCACTGATCAATTCTTTTTCCCGTTCATTACAGGCTTTCCATACTGGACAAATAATGAACACCAAAGAACAATGAAATCATTGTCGCTGAGGCTTGCTCCTCAGAAGGATCCTGGGAGGGACATGAATGTTAGAGAACAGCATGACAGGACATAAGAATCACAGATAAGTTTCTGTTGACATTATTCTACTATGAGAAATAAGCTGCCATGAAGAGAAAACTGACAGAGAGTGGCTGGAAAAATTGTTTGTCTGAACTTGGGAAAAAGGGTGTGTGTCATACTTCCCCTTTCAGTCCTTTTCAAAACAAAATTCCAATCAAGGTATTCAGTTCAAATTCTGAAATTTAAGCTTATTATAGAATATAATGAAATAAAATGACGAATTCAAAACTTACCAATTAACACAGAATTATTCTCCCTCAGTTTTTTGTCTTGCTACATTACCTTCATTTTGACCCTTTTCCTCACTTTCAATGCTTCAGTCACTGGTTCCAGATATTGTGCAGCTACTTTCTTCCATAGGAAAGCAGAGAGCAGAAGAAAAAGTGGATGGAAAAAGTGAGGGCACGTTTTCTTTAATTTTCAGGTTTTCTCTCCCAACATATTTTATGTTACTGTGCCAAATAGTAGGCATCTAAGTTTTAAGTCAGATGTCTTGAGGAAAAAAAAGAAGTGGTTGTTTTTGTCAATCCTTGGAAAAAATGCAATAATTAAAAGAAAAAAAAAACCAAACCAAAATAACCTAAACCTCAGACAGAACAGTGCTCATGTTTGGTCTTATTTTTGTGGAAGAGTCTCTTATATTGACTTAATGATATGTACTGGAATTGAAACAACAGTGTCTACACAAGGGACTTACACCCTTTAATTGCATCAATTGGAAGTGATTCAATTCTTTTTGGAAGAGACAAACATAGGGAGATCGAAAAAATAAATGGCTATTTTTTAATGGCAAAATAAAGGAAGCAAAGCAAACAACTTATGGCCCTGAAATGCCGTATTATTATATCTAGGAAACCATGACCAAAAGATGCTAATTTGTCTCAACTGACTCACTGCGAGGGTTCCCTTCGATCCTCCTGCCTTTCTTGGAGTGTGATGTTCTCACATTTTAATGCAGTATCATTTGACATTGAGATGCAGGGAAAATTGTCCAGTAAACAGCTTTCTTGTACTGATTCGAAGCTTGTAGGAAAGATTATAGCATGAGCTGGAGCCTGCCACAAGAGAAATGGATTATTACTCTGGGAAGACTCACATCAAGGAGACCCCTTTTACAGCTGAAAGAGGCAACCTTTTACAAAGAGCTGTGTTCTGTGAACTTCTTGTCAGCTTGCTGAAAGTGCTAACTCGCAGCATACAGGTCATTCCTCCCTAGAAACATGGGAGGAAAGCCTTAGCATGCTATTTGTGACTTCTCCTTCAATGTAAAGATGTTTTCTACAAAATGATGCCCCATCAAATTTAAAAAAATAAAAAAATAAACGAGACAGATGGTTTAGGGAGGCAGAAGAAAATGGGTGGCTTAAAAGACACCTACCCTATGTTTGCAGTAGCTTAAGCTTTCAACAGACCAGCCTTGTGATTCAGGTAAAATGGGAGTGGTGGCATTTTCCAAATGAAATTCAGTTCTGATAAAACTCAGAGCTGGGTAACAAGGTGTCTCTGAATTTTCCCTCCCTAAAATCCTGCTTTTCTTCCTGTCAGTTTCAGTGTTATGATAAAATTAAAAGCCTCACAAAGGAATATTTTTAATTTTGTTTTTGAAGGATTTCTTTTTTTTAGTCAAAGAGAACTATAGAATAAATTATTACAAGGACGTTAAAAGGATTTCATTTCCTTGAGCATACATATGCATTCTGCTGCAGCATGTCCTCTCCCTCCCAGTGTAGCCATTGATCCACAGCTTTTATAATGAACTCTAATAACAACTCTATTACTGCAAGGCTCCTGATTGGCTCAGGCACCCACAAAATTAGCTACAAAGATGCTAGCTTGTCAATATTAATTCCGCCACAGAGATTACTTGTTATGGTAGAACAAAGGTGTTTTGGCTCGAGCTGAACAACTTAACTCCTTGTCTCATAAAATTTAAGCTGCTATTGATCGCCTTTTTCTATTGTGCTGAAGGATTAAAAAAACCAGGCGCGCATGCACACACACACATGCAGACACCGGCGTGCTGAATCACTCTGATGCATTCTCCTAAACCGCCAGCCGCCCCCTTCCATTCCTTCCCCTTCCTTCCCCTCCTGTCTGCTAAGAATCATTCAGTAACATGAAGCAAATTAAATCAATGAATTCATCCTAGCAGATGGGTGCTTTAACAGTCAGTTAGCCTTTAGATAATTGAGGCGTTGACTCCGGAATCATAAAATGGATGGCTCGTTTGTACATTTTACTGAAATAGATCACCGAGGTTAAATAAATGAAATCCCATTTGTCAGGCGGTAATAAATGGCCTCCCCTTCTGCAAACAGCTCTGTTTGGCCTAATAAATACAGGGATGTTACAGTGCTCCTCCCTTGATAGGGTTATGGCTTAATGAAATGGTCTTTCCTCTGCTTGTTTTTGCCTCCTCCTGCACCGTGTGATAAGTAGCGAACCAACGAAGCTTGTAATTACAATCTTACAGAGAACCCAGCCAATCTGTATATAAATCTCACCATCCAATTACAAGATGTAATAATTTTGCAGTCAAGCTGGTAATGAGGTCTAATACTCATGCATGTGATAATCCCCCCTGGATGCTGACTCTATCAGATGTTAGCTTTGTAATTATACTGGCAGAAAATCATTATTTCATGTTCAGCAGAAAAATGAGGTTGGTGGGAAGTTAATTTTCTCTATGCTCTGTGAAGCATAGACAAAATTTTAATGATTTAATCATTATGGTTATCCCTTTTGCAATTGACCTGCGTTACTTCTGTAGAAACATTGGCACATTTAAAAGTCCCTGTTACCCGATAAAGCTTGCCAGGTATGCAGCTTTTAATGTAAGAATAACCGTATACAATTAAACTATTAACCTGCTTGATAGGGAAAAATCCATAGTTTTTATGTTTTCATTATTTACATGTAGGATCCAAAGGAATGTTTCTGTCTGGTCCACACTGTGATAAAAAAGACTCTTAAATAAAGAAAAAAGAAAAATGCTATAATTAGGATGTAAGCTCTCAGAACAAAACAGCAGGTTCACAGTGTTCACAATGGTATTTTAGCAGCTCAGTAATCTTTTGTTCCTTTCCAGTGTAGGAGACATTCATGAGATGTTACACCTCTGCACAAAGAGCTTATTATGCATAATCAGCATTTTCACAAGAAATATTTTAAAGGAATCACTTGTGATACATATTTTTGATAGTATTTTTCTGTTCTTAAAATTTTCTTATTTCTGTTTCTCTGACCTGACAAGGAGAAGGACACAGAATAAGAGAGAAGTCACAACACTGAGATGGGAGAGTGAGAAAATAAACTGCAGCACAAACCAAAACTACAGGGGAGTAGGCAGGCAGGGCAAAAAACCAAAGCACATTGCAAATTTATAGCAACTGAGATATTAAAGGATAAATTACCTCAAAAAGTTAATGTCATCAAATTCTTTTATGCTGGGATTTCAACTAAAAACTGGAAGATATGTATCCAAATAGTACTTAAACACTCCCAAACCAACTTAGATTTGTAAGCTTGATTCTGCTAACCGTAACTTTTGTTTCTGTGCCTGTAATGTTCATTTATTGGCTTACATCACACATGTATATGGAAGTGTATGTGTATAAATATTTATATGTATATATACTCTGCTTCGCTAAGACAGACATTTTGAAAAGGTTAACTGAATTTAATCTTCTGGAAATATCTTTATACACCCACTTGAAAAAGCGGTGGGATTAAGACCTGTGCTGTACTTCAGTTGATGACTTTTGCGTAGGCTTGATCTGGTACGTCCAGAGGCTTACCAAACCAGAACCCTGCTAGTGTATCAAGTATGT
>NW_010396964.1:23745-25465 GCF_000710305.1 Buceros rhinoceros silvestris | reverse complement strand
TGCTGGGCTTACAAGGTAGACATGGAGCTTTTGTCACAAGGCAAAAGCAGTTACAGATAGTGTCCAGAGAGTGACCTGCAGGCAGGCACATCGTCTGAGCCCTTGGGATGTGTCTAGTTCCATCCAGCTTCAGATCTAGCCTTCCATACCTGGGCGGCTCATCTAGACTTATGTTACAGTCAATGAGCATACCAGGCCTGCCCTCCTCTTACCCAGCCGTTGGATAAGGTGATTGGTACCCCAGAGTGCTGTTTCATCCATTGGCTATAAAAAAACAACAAATGAGTGGATCAGATGCTGATGACTCCTCTGTAGGCCTCAAAGGTTAGTTGGAATCAATTCTACCCTTATCTCCTTTGTGGATCCAACCAAAAGTGGCTCTGGAGAAGGCCTGGGCTCCATCGTGTGTTATGTATTAAACTCATAATCTAGTGATATAAAAAAGGCAAGTTGACAGACACGAATCCTGATCTAATTATGGTTCCCTGCCTTAAAAAAGGATTATTGTTTAATGAGTCCTGTAGCTCAAAGCACATATATATTTAGACAATTTATCAAACCTCTTAAGAAGAAAATCCTGACGTTAGTTATGGTGGTTCCACTGGTACACCATATTTTTTCTACCTGCAAAAGAAGCAGGATGGAGATGATGAATGCAGATGACCTAATATTAATTAGGTTATTAAGAAGCAGTGAAGAATAAGTGACTTGAAGAGGCACATAATACACTAGTCAAGTGGACAGTCCTTTGCTGACAAACCTATTGTGTGTAATGGGTCTTAGATGGAGTAATTTGAAATACTTAATGCCTTAGTGGATACAAAATAAATCGTTCTGACTTGGTAGAAAGATGAGAGTATTATTATAGACAGCTGAGACCAAAGTAATAAAAAATGTAAATAAAATATTAGACTAAGAATAGTATGGCAAATATGAAATGCCATTTAAGTCAAAGGCATTTCCTTTTCTAGAAAATACTGTATTTGTTTCATGCCACGTCAGTTGGGATTGTCATTTTATCATGAGTTTGCTGTGTTCGGGGGTGAGGGGGAGTGGGTGGAGTTAGATGTATTCTTGAAGGCATGGTTTTGGGTAATGTTTCTAGATTTCATTAAAAAAATTATGTATATATAATTCTATCTGTTCCATAAACAGTAACTCTGGAGGAATGTGTCTTCCTGAAGATTAGTGTCCTGCACTCTTTTCTTTCCTGTATTTCAGAGGTCTTCGTTGCCCACATATGCCCTCATCTTCTTGACCCACTTATCCATTTGGTGGATAAGTAGAAGAATAGTGACTACTCTGCAGCAATATATTTGAATGGATGGAGAATGTGCACGTTCTGTCAAGCCAGTTATTTATGATCTCGCAAAATGGGTATGGACACAGCTGTTTAGTTACGTTTTTCTGGGAAAGGGCATCTGGTGTAAAATGGAGTGTGCAAAATTGATACAACTGGCTTTTCTGTCTGAAATATGTTCTTACTTACATGTGTACTTTTTGCAAAACACTGAGGTGTAGAAATGAACCTGTTGTCCTCAACTCACGTCATGAAAAGATCTTAACTTTTAATTTAGTCAAGACATTTTTCTCATGAGGAAGAACTAGAATTGAAAGTTAAGTGAGTTTTACTGCTGGCTAGAGATTAGATAGACAGGATTGTGGTTTTGTACCGTAAATTAGGTTACAGACTGCAGGGAAAAAGAGGCTGGGGGGGCTC
>NW_010396964.1:15572-23672 GCF_000710305.1 Buceros rhinoceros silvestris | reverse complement strand
GAAAGAGAGGCTGGGAGCTCTCGGGTTAAGACATTGGATTGAAATACAATAGTATACTTCAGGTGTTTCATAAGTATGGTGATGTTCTGGGGGGTGAATGTTAATTATACTTTCCTCATTTTCCACATGACGTATTGAAGACATGAATTTGTCTTACAGGACCGTGTATAAGTAAGTCTTTGCTACTCAGCAAGTTGTAAGAAGCAAAAATGGTAACTCAGCTTCTCTCCCAACTTCATAAAAATGTTTATATCTCATCTTTATTTCTCTGAAAATAACAGAGGAGGTATTCAGGTGATGGCTGTGTCTAAAAAGCAGCACATTTGGGCTTTTTGATACAATCTACAGTAACGTTTGTTCTATGGTCCAACTACTGGATCTCTTGGAACTTTCCAATGCTGCTTCTAGGGTGTCATTGCACAGAGGGACATGTCTGGATGACTCCCTGTTCCTCTGGACACACACACTGGTTGGTAAGTGAACTGTGTATAAATTTGGGGGCTAGTTTGTTAACTTAGGGATGCTTATTGAGAGTGAGTAAATTAGACAAAAAATGGGCCATGACTGAGTCCTAGGATGGGATAAAATATCAGGTAGAGAGGTTGTCCGTGTGCTCTTAGCACAGTTTTTGCCTTCATTCCCTAACGTAGGTTCACTTTTCCCCTAGACGACAGCTCTGGCATTTTTCCTTAAGCATCACAATCCCCTAAATGTCAGCTATTTTGAATCCTTGAGCCAAAGAGCTTCCCTTAGTCACATCCAGTCATGTTCTCCTCCTATTTCAATATGGACTTTACCTGCAAAACAGTGAAGCGTCTGTGGCATCTTTGTTGACTTTGCCTTGCATGTCCACCTCATCTTTTTTTTATGACTCTCCTATTCTGATACCAAGCTGTAGTCAAGCCATGGAGATGGAAACTTGGCATACAAAATTCTGGAAACTCTGTGAAGGAGCCTTTGATTTTTGTATGGGTTTACAAGAGATCAGCGTAATTGTATATGAGCATAGTTAGGATTATATATTCCACTGAACAAATCCAATCCTTAAAAGAATTTCTAGGTTCAGCCGTGATTTCATTGGGCGATTGTTAACAGTTGAACCCACCGAAACTGAAAATAAAATTCTTAGTGTGTTTTGCGCAGAAGATAGGCAGCCCTTTTGCGATGTGAGATGATACCGAAGGAGTTAATTTATAAAAAGGCACTGGCTCTTAGTAGTTGCTAGGTAACATTGACCTTTTCCCAAAGGCTATACTCTGCCAAGGAGGGTGTTTCGGCAGAGGTAATGATTCTGTCTGGGGTTTACTCAATGAGTTGTGGTAACTTATCCTTCAGGGAAGTTAAGAGGATATAGTTTTGTAACAAACTGTCATCTTCCACCCATGCTGCTCTTCCATATTTCTCTCTCTCTCTTTTTTTTTTGTTTTGTTTTGCCCCCCCCTTTTTTTTAAGAAAAGAGTCAGAACAGTTTCTCTAATTTGCCTGTGAAACCACGTCACTGTAGTTGCAAGAGCTATCTGTTCTGCCCTGCAGTCTGCGTATTAGAAATGTGGATAGCTATTTTGTGCCTGTGACTATAAGAAGTTCCAAATAAGAGTTGTGAAGCTTTCTTTTCAGAGTAGTAAAAAAAAGAGCCCATTTTCAAGGTGATTATTGAAACCTTTTTTCTTCAGAATGAGCAAGAACTTCACAAAGCAATGAATTTTAAAGTAAGGTTTAATTCTGTCTCCGATTGTATATCAGCATTTTATCTTCTGTATTAGGATCACAGAATCATAGAATACCAGGTAGGAAGGGACCTCAAGGATCATCTGGTCCAACATTTCTCTCAAAGGTTTCTTTCTTTCTAAGCAGGATCACTGCTTAGGAGTGATTTCTTTATTGTCTTTGCATTTTGTTGTATTTTTTTAAGAGAAAAGGAAAAAACCACACTTGAACACATTTTCCATGTGCACACCCATATAATTTGTAAGTTGATGAGACAAACCCAATGACAAGCAGCGTTTTTAGTTCTGTGACAAAAAAATTACAATTAGGGTTTTTTAAAATAAACATTTTTATATAGAAAAAGGTGCATAAATTTCATCCTTATGGGCCAGGGTAACTTACATGACAACTTGTTAAATCGATTTTATGCTTCTTTTAGATCTGCTATTCAATTTTTTAAAGTGCAGATACCATGGCAACCCCCTCTCTCATATGGAACGTATGCCGCTTTAGAGATAAAGAGCAAGTACATGCAAAGATGGAACAGGATGACATGTAAACTTTTTTTATATTCACACTGCTTTGGATGAAAAAATATGCTACACAAACATCTTTTCTCTCAGCTGCAATATATTTTATTAAGGAATCACATTTTATACAATGTAATTAATGAATCTAGCTTCTTTCGTAAATAATATAGAGGGAAATTGCACTCTGTGCTTTTCTGATGTATACGTGCATGTATATATGTGTATGTGCATATATATAGCCAAAGAATTATTCATATCTCTACATTTGTAGTGTATAATAAATCCTTAAAGACTGACACTAACATCTATGTTTTTATTGATTTTCGTACCATTTCTTAATGATAAGAATGCAGCACAAGTATTTGGTTTTGGTTTTATTTTTATGAAGGAGCTGCATAGGTGCTAGAACTAATAATTTTTAAAAGACAAAACTCAGCGGAGCTTTCAGTTCTGAGGAAAACAGGAGGACCTACATGTATATGACTGTTGTAGCAGTTATTTAAATTGTCTGGATCAGAATTTTTAAAAGGAGAATAGTATATTGGATTCCTCATTAAACCTCCTAAATAACTGACTTCAGAGGAGTCTGCTGGGCCACAGCATTTTTGAAAATCTGGTCTCTTATTCAAGTTGCTTTAGAAAGCTGGATTGAGGTTGTGAGATATTGTTTATATACAAGCCAAGACAACTGATCAAGGAAACTGCTATTTCTTACCATCAAAATCTACCATCCTTCTGTAATCTATACCTTGGTTAGAGTCAGGGCATACTTGAAATTTCAGCATCTTATTGTTCTTTTTATTTTTCTATTCAAGCCTGGTTCTGTGGTTAAAGAAAGACCTGAAATATTAGTAACAAGTCTATCATTACAAGCTGCACACTCATTTTAGGTTCCTGAATGAGTTAGTTTTAGAAAGAAATTGAACTTTTTGGGGGGGATTTAAAATCACACTACTTAATCTGAAACCCTTGCTGTTCTGAACCTCAGTTTTGTCATTCCCACCCAGAAAACCTAACGAATTGGTCTCTTATGTGTTCTTGTGGATTATACAGCTGACTTTCTCATGCTTGGAGCACTAGAGGAAGGCAGAGTGTAGGGTCCATCATGCCTTTTCCAACTCTAGCATCATTACTGCTGGCATTTGAGTTTCTTTTTAAGTGGTGTTATTTAAATCAAGCAAACACCCTTGCATCATCCGTCTCATATTTAAAGACTTAGTGTTGCTGCATTTTTGACACATCTGCTACTGTTTGGTTGTCATTGCCCATTTCCCTCTGCCTGTTTTCTGGTGACTGTTTTTACTTGTTGGCATTGTCTTACTAGCTTACATTTCTTTTTGCAAGCTTTAATAGGTTTGAAAGTTTAGTTTGGCTTTTATAAGCTTGGTAAACTCCAAAACTGGTATACCAAATATGGTTGTGGTTGCATATCTCACAGGAAAAGACTCTCATAAGAGATTGACTCAAAATAATAAATGAAAATATAAGCTTTTATTTTTCTTCACACCTTTCTGCTGGCAGGTTCTGAAACAAATCCCATGAAAATAGGGAATCTCATTGATGGTATTAGGATGTATACCAGACATCCAATCATCACAGCAATTCACAATGGAAACTCCAAAAAATCAAGGAAATTGCCATTAAAATGATAATTCTGCATCTTTCAGTTATAAATAAATCACTGTTCATGTTTAGGGGGTTTCGATACTGGAGTTCATGTTCACAATGGTTTTCCTTGGTTGAAATCAATTTGTCTGTACCAACCACTTATGTTTTAACAAGAAAGTAATGTGATGGTGAGAAAAAGCATGGCATATTGGGATGTTCCTCTGAGTGCTATTCCCTGAGGCAGTTGCTGGAGAGTATTGAAGGCAGGCTAAATCAACATTGCCTACTTTTTTTTTTCCATTTTCTTTTTCTCCCCCCCTCGCCCCTGCTGAGACCAAATATGTAACCTCTGTGATGCAAATTATATTTAAGCAGCTCCAGGGACTGAATTGGTACTTTGGTGAGCCTGGGTCTCTTTATGTGGCCACAGAACAGTTTGTCTCTATGGTACAAGGCCAGCTGTGATACACTTTATTTCTATATAAGTAAATCATTGAGTTTGTTTTATAACTCTTAATTAGAGATGTGAATTAATTTATTCTTTATTTCAGTTTAGTTTTTATGAAGTGATTATTTTCCAAGTGGGTAGCAGTGTTGAAAACCAAAATAAGTGAAAAGCTCACTACCCAACTTGGTCTAATAAATGTATATCGAAGGGTTAATTTCAGTCAAAATACATTCATTAACATACACTCCAAACAAACACAGTATGAATGTAGATAGTGCATCTTGGAGCTTCCCTGCTCTGAGTTCATCACTGACTCTAGATATATTAAAAAGTATGTTTTATAAATGCTTGGAAATGATGATACCTTCAAGACAATAAATGAATTACAAAAATTTGAAGGTCTCAAAGGTCTATTTGTTAGGTATCAGCAATTACTATAAGTGAATTTTGTAATGCAGCTATTAGAAGAGCTAAATAGTCTGTAAACGATAGGGGACATGTATATTTTTATTTATCCATTGTAGCAAATATTCAGGAAATAACAGTAAAATTAAGGTGTATATATAGAGAGACTAGTAGATATAGTCCTATTCTGCTTTTAAAACCCCCTTTTTGCTGGCTGTAGTTTTCGCTTGTGGAAAATAATCCAGTTACAGTTATTGCCTATATGTAAAAAATTAGAGATAAAAAATTTCCCATAATTTTTCATTAATTTATTTAATATATATGTCCATACCAATATTTTATTAATTGTAGTTGATTGTAAAGTAAATTTTTTAATTTGTGCTCAAAGAATTTATTTATGCATGAAAAAAAATACTTTCTCAAATGACATCTTTCTTTTCTCCTCACACAGAAATCCCAAATAAACAACTAAATAAGCTTCGAGCTCCAGATCTGAGGCAACCAATTAAAGCACAGGTTTCAAGTAAAAGACATTTCAACAAATTGCCTGATGGATTTGGCTTTTTTTCATCTTGGCACTACTGCTAAACCTCATATGATTTTGCTTTATTTTGAAGAATGACCCAGAAGTAAAAAAAAAAAAACCCAATAAACAAAAAACGTCCTGCCAGCATCACCAGAAATGCTCTTGAAGTTCTGTATCTTGGTACACAGCACATAAAGTAGTGCAAATTCTTCCTTTATTTCATGGAGGTGTTGGAATGGGGGGAGGGGGACAAAAATAAGAAACAGTGCTTAGCATAAAAGACAGACCTTCTCTTAAAATAATTACCGAAGAAAGTAAATTTTGTGAGAACGAAAGGTTCTTATAACTCTCTCTCTTTTTTTTGACTCTGTTACATGTTTTCAAAAGATAATTCTCAGGAATACCTGTTACAGGACATCTTTAATGCATTCCATTTGAATGTTGATTTAGTTCATTAAATATAAGATGTTTTAACTGAAAATGGAACATGTCAGTGACAACACTACTTATCCAACAAACTGTATTTTTAATAGCAGTAAAAAAAATGGTAGTTTGAAATATTTCTGCTTTCAAGATAAGCATTATTTTAAAATAAAAACTTGAATAAGCTTCTGATTTAGGAAACAAGCATGAAAAACCTTCCAAAAATTGTACAAGTTCCATTAACTGACATTTAAATGTTGTCAGTCAAATCTGTTTGCATCTGGTGCTGATGCTACGTGAAATTTATTTATTTAAACTTCCAGTCACACATGGAAAGTTTTGCAGATGGTGTCTCTTCTTATCTTTTTTTTTCCCCCCCGATTTTCCCCCCAAACTCCAGTTCTGACTCTCTCGACCCCCCAATTTGATTCCTCCTCCTGCTAAAAAAATAGATCTAATCAGTAGTGTGTTAAACAAGAGGGGATCTTTTATGTATTCTGTGTTAGGACAAGGAAAGCATCGCTGTAGATCACTAGAATAAACAACTCAGGCTGATTCAATTACAATGCCTGGGCCAGGCTTTTATCTGCCGGTGACATCATTTCAATCAAAATGTAAAATAATACAATCCAATAGATGCAAGAGGGAGAGATAGGACACAGACTGCTGCACTTAGTCATTTAATAAAAAAAAGTGGAAGAAAGCTCTTTCTGACAGGCTGCAAGGACTTCCATTTCCAAAACTCTATTACCTTGTATAATAGTATTCAAAAGAATTGAATGCAGGAAATTGTCTATTACTTTTTATTAGTAGAAGCTGTTATGTAGGATACAGCCTACTGCACTGTTTTTTCTTTGTTCCTTTAATTAACAAAAGCATGAAATCCTTCTACTGGCAAGCATTTGTTCCAAAGCTTCTGTTGCTTTCTGTTTTCACTGAAAAGGTGGTTTTTTTCACTTTCTTTTCTCTGAATGTCTTTTTTTTAATTCTAAAAAAGTTGGGTTTGTTTTTTTTTTTAAATCACTTTAATCTAAAGTCTATCAGTCACTTTAATGGGCTAGGAGAGGGTAGAATGCAGATACAGTTCTGCAGTCGCAGAACATTTTTTACGAGAAAGTTTCACATTTGAGGAGTGAGGAAGAGTCAGATTGTAACCCTGTATGGTCTAGTGCCAGTCTTCTGACTGTCTCACTTGCCAGTTGAATTTTTTTTTTTTGTTACTTAATTTGTTATGATAGAAAAAAGATAAATTGATACATATTGATTTGATAGATACACGGTGCAAAGAAACATTCTTTCTTCAGGCCATATCCTTGATCCTTTAAGATTGTGACAGCATAAGACAGGACTTCGTAAACATCATCCATCTGGCCATCCTACACAAGTCTCTTAAAGTTTACTGGGGATAAAACTAGTAGACCCAATTCCAATGCAGTATAGTTTCACTGACTTCTATGTTCATATATATGTATATATATAAAATACTAGAAAGCTGATATAAAGGGTAGAACACTAATGTACCTTTGGAGAGAATATATTTCATTGATTTTAATGAGTATGTATATATGTGTAATTCAGATTCACTGCTATTAGATTCATAAAGGTCTTAGTAACATTGTGTAATGATAAATTCTATAGCTAAATTATGATATTGGGTAATGAACAGGATCTTGCCAAGGGAAAACTGATGATTACAGTGGTCACTGTAATAGTGACCATGTTTACCATTTTAAGGTGCATTATGAAAAAGCATATTGAGTCAAATGTCAAAGTGCAGATGTTGTCTAAGAAGATATAATTCCATAAATTTTTATCAACATTTTCTTTACTAATGCAATGATTTGTTCTTCTTTTGTATTTAGCAGTAGCAAATAAACCTGAAGATATCTCTCTTCAGCAGTGTTGAGAGAGATGTTGGCTGTACTGGGTTGGTGTGGCAAAGTTTTGGTAATGGGGGTGACAGGGGTGAGCTTCTGTGAGAAGATCTTAGAAGTTTTCCCTGTGTCTGACAGAGCTAATGCTAGCTGGCTGCAGGGTGGATCCATCACTGGCCAAGGCTGAGCCCATCAGTGACAGTTGTAGCATCTCTGTGGTAACATATTTAAGGGGGAAAAGCTGCTACACCACAGCAACTGCAGATGAGAAGGAGAGTGAGAATATGTGAGAAAAGCAGCTCTTCAGACACCAGGCTCATTGAAGAAGTGGGAGGAGATGCTTTGGGCACTGGAGCAGAGATTCCCCAGCGACCTGTGGAAGTTAATGTTGAAGCAGATATCCACCTGCAGCCTATGGAGGAATAGACAGCAGAGCAGGTGTATACACCCGAAGGAGGCTGTGACTCTGCACGAAGCCAGTGCTAGGTCTTGGCAGGAGCTGTGGACCCATGAAGAGAGTAGCCTATGCTGGAGCAGGTTTGCTGGCAGGACTTGTGCCCCCACGGGGGACCCACTCCC
>NW_010396964.1:0-15488 GCF_000710305.1 Buceros rhinoceros silvestris | reverse complement strand
GATTAGCCTATGGTGGATCAGGTTTGCGGGCAGGACTTGTGCCCCCACGGGGGACCCACTCCGGAGCAGTCTGTTCCTGAAAAACTGCAGCCTGTGGGCAGGGCCCATGTTGGAGAAGTGTGTGGAGGACTGTCTCCTGTGGGAGGAACCCCACTCCAGAGCAGACGAAGAATGTGAGGAGTCCTCCTCCTGAGGAGGAAGGAGTGACAGAGACAATGTGTGATGAACTGACCACAACCCCCATTTCCTGACCCCTGGACTGCTTGCGGGGGTGGAGGTAGATAAAATCAGGACTGGAGTTGAGCCCAGGAAGAAGGGAGGGGTGGGGGTAAAGTGCTTTTAAGATGTGGTTTTATTTCTCATTATCCTACTCTGATTTGATTGGTAATAAATCAAACTAATTTCCCCAAGTCAAGTCTATTTTGCCCATGGCAGTACTTGCTGAGTGATCTCTCCCTGTCCTTATTTCAACCAATGAGCCTTTCGTTATTTCCTCTCCCCTGCCCAGCTGAGAATGGGGTGTCATAGAGCAGCTTTGGTGGGCAGCCGGCATCCAGCCAAGGTCAACCCACCACATGGCTTTATGTTTTATCTTGCGAAGAAAGAGATTTCTACCAATCTGGATGTCATTATTATTCCAAGCATGTGGTAAACTTTTCCTGATGATTTCTGAAAAGGATACATATGAGGATGAAGTAATAAACTACTGCTATGTTGAGGATGAACTAGGAATGGCCATAATCACTGAATAATGTGATTACAGCATGATGGACAGTTATAGTTTGAGATCACACCACAGCATGATAGAACAGAGAAATTTACATGTGTCTTCAACCGTCTCTTTGTCCCTTTACAGATTAAGATGCGTGTTAGTTTAGAGAAGGGTAATGCATTTTGCAGTGCTTAGGAAACTCTGTCATCCAAAATGGAGATATGAGTTGATTGTAGGCACCCATGGAGATAGTTCTGGAGAGCAGACGTTTGTCAGAGATTCATTGAGGCTTCATCTCAGTTCAGGTGGAACTCATATGATCAGCATCTTAACAGTTTTAATGGAAAAAAATGCACATATGTCAAATTCTGTGAGTCAGCACTAGACCTTTTCCAAGAATATCTGTCATATTCAAGCACAAACTTGTTTGTTGTTTTTTGGGGTTTTTTTTTTTGACCTTATATAGGCATGGAAACACTCAGTGTGAGAATTCAATAGCTACCCTGACCAAAGTCCTCACTTAAACAGATGTAGTTGAGTCTCTTTAAAGTCCTATTTCTTCACGGGAAAATAAGCCAGGAAGGGTAGCAAACGGCAGAATTTAACAACTGAAATCCAGAACCATCCTACTGTAAAACATTTTTGCGAATGTTGAGGATACAGTCCCCTCTGGATGAAAGTAGAAGGTCTCATATACCATTAGGGTTGAGTAATGTAGTCTTTTTGAAAACGTGTCTTTAGTGGGCATTTGTGAATGTTCAGTTTATAATGGAAAAATTGTTTTCCTAGAATTTCCAAAAAACCCCAATATATTAGATACATGAGTTTTTAAAAAAGGAATGACTTGCTGGTCCTGATTCTCCAGACAGTGTAGCAGAACTAAGGAATACGGAGTTTACTTTCTCTGCTGGATGCTCCTCTCTGTTCTGCTGTGCAACTGTGTTTTCCACTGCACACATCTGTGCCCAACTCTAAGAATTTTTCACATTTTCCAGTCCCACTTGGTTTATCCCTTGTTCCCTGGGATCAGCTCTTGATTTACTGCTTTTATCCTGGTGTTTTTCATTTTCTGCAATTTCTTGGCTCCCCAAGCTCTGTTCCATTTGAATTGCAGAGGTATTCTTTCCTGAAATCTGAAGGTTACAGAGTCCTGTCTTATCTGGAGATTATTTCAAGGACTAGCCAGAAATGGTAGTATTTTTAAAACAGGATTTACTTTTTCATGCCTAGTTATCAGTATGTTTTAAAAATTCTTGAAGAAGTTCATATAACTTTCAAAGACTAAATATATCATAAGAAACACTAGTTTTATATAAGAAAACTTTTTTTTTGTCTTAATGTGCCAATACAAAATTGGGGCTGCATTCTACTTCTCATGGCATGTATCTGGGCACCCTGTTTTAAAGTGGACTAAATACAGTTAATATTTACTTTGTGATACTAACAGTCAAGAGCCAAACGTCAGCAGGTAAGCAAGTTGAAAGTCAGTGGATAGTAACTGTAGAATCAAATTTCTGTTTCGACTCGTCAGTACTCAGATCTGCTGAGAAAGAGTAAATACTGCAAAGGAGTCAACAGTGATACAAATCTATTACAGAATACATCTGTGTGTGTTAACAAAAAATGATAGGCATGGAAGAGATCCATACTCAGTCAGTGCTACGTCTCTCATCAGTGCAGATAGGAGAGGAGCTGTGAGCTCCCTGCTGCTTCTCAGACCTGGCACTGCTCCTTCTCTTTGCACTTTCCTTACCCGTGGCAAGAGTGTTCTGCTTTCCCTGGTAGTGTTCAGAAGACAAAATTCAATTTTACTGCCATTACTGAGAAGTCTGAGCCAGCTCTGGCTGCCCAAAAGACTTCAAATTGGTATCTCCCACAGTGCTGTCTGCTGAGGGGCGGAGCTGGAATCACTGTCCTCCTTTCCTGTTAAAACTGTACTGCTGTGTGCAGAGTATTTTGAGAGGGAAATTTTACAGCCTAGTGGTTACAGCATTCATCTGTGAGGAGAAGCAGGGAGATCCATTTGTTGCGTAAAGGACTGTTTATTAAGTTGTCGAAGGAAACAAAAGAACAAAGAAGGAAATAGGAGATAAAATGAAGATAATAAAGAGCAAAAGAGATCACAATGAGAGGAGAATTCAGTTCAGCAAATTCTGTTGAATTGGTTACTTTTTGACAATTTGCTGTGAAAGGGCTGCTTTAAAGAGATTTTGACTGTGAATTCAGTCTCTTCCTGTTTTCCACCAACATCATGAATTTCTTATAAAGACAAGTGGTCTTAAATATGCATTCTTCCATCTCTAAGCCGTTCCAGATGGGAAATGTCATAGTTTAGAGAGGAGCTGGATCAATAACCTTCCTAAATAGAAAAATACCTAGGCAGAGAACCACTTTTCTTAAGGTTTCCTGTCATTGAAGCTAGTCAGTTTTAGGACGTGGTCCTGGGTTCAGGACTTCAGTGGGAAGCTCACCACTGTGTCTGCGAGTTATTGTTAATGTGGGGTATGTTATGGTAGCAGTGGGAGCGTCTTTGCATTGATCTTGGCACATTTGAAATGTACCTATCCGTATTTAACAAATATCTTGATTATGACTTGTTTAAATTTCCAGCATGTTGAGATTATTCACATTATTTTAAATAGCATCCGGGTAAATACTAACATTCTAAAATCAATTGCAACACGTGTAAAATCTCTATTAAGATGACTTTGACTTGGTAAGACTATGCCAGAATGATCAATAATGGCATGACTAAAGGACATTTATCCTACCGTTCCACATATGGAGAGATCTGCAAGCACCACAAAATAAACTGCTTGCTGCTTTATCTGCTGGTGCTGTTAAAGGGAGCTGAAACCCTGCATGAAACTGGATCTGTCCCTTGGCAGTGATCCCAGTTAAGTAGGCATGTCATTTGTCAATGTGCCAATAACATCGTTTCTGTGATATTTTTTCCTCCCAGAATTTTGCATTGATAAAAGACTTCTTCAAACAATAATCTTGCTTAATATTACATCGTAGAATAAAACCACCTCTGCTTTATTCTCCACTTCTTGCCTTGTTCAGCTGGGAATACTAGAACAGATCAGCGAAGAATTAATTATTTTCTTGACTGAGTTAAACTTGCTTGTAAAGGGATAAACTACTAAGTATGTGTTATATGTGCTGAAATCAAAATGTTTTGTACAGACTCTTAAGTGTTGTCTTAGGAGAAGAAGGTCCTCAGCTATAACTCTGTATTCACAGCTGCACTCAAACTTGCTTAAATGTGAGAACTTTGTTTCAGCTTTGAACCAGCAGATGGACCTGAGTTAAAGAAAGCTGATTTAAGTCCGTTTAGATTACAAATTCTTATTTGGTTTCACCATAGTTAATATGCTGTGGCTAATTATTGAGTACAAATATGAGCATTCTGGGACTTGATTTAGACCTAGAGGTTTAGGTTTGTAGTTTGTTTTTTTTTCCTAAGTATCTTTTTCTTAGTGAAGGCAGGAAAGGCATGCTGCTTTTTCTCATTCCACTTCTTCACTGAAGCTGCTTAAGAAAATGAGATACAACAAATCCATTTAGGATTATGTTGAAAAAGCATCTCTGCTTTTAATATTAACCAGATTTTTAGGGCTAAGTTTTGCTGGCAAATCTCTGAAAGTTTCAGCTTGCAACTTATCCGGATCACTTAAATCTACAACACTGGCTTTGCAGCCTTGCAAGAACATCTGTTTTGATTTCCAATGTCATCTTTTTTAGTCCTAGAACACTCTTCTTTAGCATTTTAGGAGATTTTTCCAGAATCCTAAAAGGCCTTAGTTTTAAACTCCAAAACCAAATGAAAATCAGGAGGATATTCCTTCCTCAGTGTAATGTTTTTTGTGCTAGTATTTTCCCTAATATATTCAGTGTAAATGCACAAGGAAACAGCTGGATCCACATCACAGTTACTTTTCCATGACTTTAGTGGAACCTAAATACAGCAATACTGTAATGTCCTGTGCTGCGCCTCTGACTGTGCTGTTATTAGGGTATGGTTTGAATACATATACCTTTATGTTGTACAGTATTAATTAATTAAACAATTAATGAATATTAACGTGTCTATTAGCATCCTGTTTCTTTGATGGAAATATTTGGTGAGTGAAGTATCGGTCTGAATGTAAATTTTTAAAAATTATTTTATCATTTTCAAAATGAAATGCCTGAAAAGAGCTGATGTATTGCAACCAGATGGTGTCTATCAGGTCGAGAAAGGACTAGTTGGACATCTGTTCCTTAAATTGATTCATCTTTCTAAACACAAGTGTTACTAATGGTATTGTATAGCTCTGTGCAATGGAAACCAAAACAGGTATGAATTAACTCTGGCTATCACTAAAAATTGTAACAAGTGCTCCATTGGGAAAAATAGCTCACTAGCTGCTACCTTGTGTTCTCACAAGCCTCTTAGCATTACAGGAAAAAAAAAAAAAATTACCTGGTTACAATATCAGTTACAAAAAACTATTCCTCAAACATGCTATTTTATACTTACAATAATTTATATACAGACGTGTACAGATGTCTTCACTCTACTGGCTAAACCTTTTCCCTCTGATACACTTCTCTTGTATATTAACACAATATTGTTGATATTGTATCCCAAGTTCTATCAAATTGTCCACCAAAATAAATATGTCACTTCTCCTGTACTAATTCTAATCTTAAAAAAAAAAAATCGTGTCTTTGTTCCATAGTTGATACCAGCTTGATGCGCAGTGCCCTACGACCTCAGAGGTACTTATGGGTAAAAAGCAAGTTAGCATATGCATTGTTTCACTTGCACATATATTAACGAAACTTCTCATTAAGTAGACCTTTAAGAGTAGCCTTTGTCATATGTGCACTGTTAGATACTATAATCATATTATGATTTTTTTCTTAGCATAACTCTTGAAAAAATAGTGTTTTATTTAGTTTTCAGTTGCCTTTTTTTTCTGTGTAAGTTAATTTTTAAACAAAAATACCATTTTGAAAACAAAAGTTGAAGATTTTCCCCCCTCCCCAAGTATAGAAACAAACCTCTTTGGCACATTCAGAAATTAACACGTTAAAAATGTTGACGTGAAATAAAATGACATTTAAAAAAATCTCCTTTCTCCCTTTTTAAATCTGCAGGCATTTGCTAATTTTTCCTAGATTTTATGAAAAGCTTTGTTCCTGAAAATTCTTTACTATGGAAAAACAGTTGGGGTTTTTTTTGTTTGTTTGTTTTGTTTTTAGTATTTTCCCAGCTCTAATTCGAAGAGTCCATAGGAAATGTAAATAATACTTAGTATCAGATACTACAGATGGTTTTGGGATTTGCTGATTCTCTAAATTATGATGATAAAGATTAACCCTTTAATGTAAAGCATTCATGCAGCAATTTGATATAAGCTGTTATTACTTACTGACATATTTGAAAGGATAGTGATCATTTATGACATCACGTATCTGATATTTTCTACCCATAGTGTACAGAGGTTTGTTCATTTAAGTCACGAGGTGGTGTTGTTCACTTTCCACCTTCTATCAGGAAAAAACCCCAACGGGTTAATGAAATGCAAATAAGGAATAATAATTTTTTTAGTTGTATCTATGATATTTTCAGAATGTGCGTGTAAACTTGTTGAACCCAGGAATGATTACAAAGAACCCAACCTTCTGTGAATGGCATGAATTTGGTGTTTTTAATACTGCATTATTTTCTAAACAGTCCTTGTGCTCTTACCAGCTTGTGGTAGTTGCGTGGATGTTGTAATGCACCTTCTGAATCTTTGTTAATATCAGGTGGGGAAAAATGTGTTAAATTATTTACGTAAATCAGTGACCACTCCGTAATTCTATCCACTTCCATTAGCTTTTAATTGTGCTCTTCTGCTTGTGTATTAAAATCTTTCACCTTACGTATGTTTTACTGAAGTTACTGTTTATTTATATGATTAACTGCAAGGGTGGATGGGTAAAATGAAAAAGAAGGGTGGGATCGTGTTTTCCCCTTCTGTCTGTCTCTTTCTCTCTCTCTCTCTCTCTCACTCTCCCCCTCTTCTCTAAACAAGCTAAGAGTTTTTATAATTCATCACCTGGCTGACAGATGAGTTCTGCTGGAGAATATTAGAAAATGTCTCAAATCTCATATATATGCTAATGGTATGCTGAGACTGGTTGGTGGTATGCCGGAGTTTTTAATCTGTCTCGACCAGTGTGGAAAGTGGAGGAGACAAGTCATTGCACTCGACAATTTATGATCAAACAACTGAATTGTAAAGGAAGAAGGACATGCAGAAAAGGAGAGTAATTTTCTGATTTAACAGCGTTGTTACTACAAATAAAGAAATCTTGATTTTGACTGCACTCGACATTAAATGAGTTTCCTGTGCCCTGCTCTGAATTTTTCATTTTCAGATTCGTATAAAGCACCCTGCTTAGATACAAGTGACAGATAAGGAGGCGATTGCATATGGAAATCAAATGTGTATAATAAAGCCATCTTCTGTTTATTAAATAAACACATGTAGATGACTTCTGTGGAGAATGCACTGATAATTCTTCATTGTGTTCTAGTTTTTTTGCAAGTCACAAAGAATCTTATTTAACAACTGCGAATGACTAGATGCAAGATTTTCTGGTTATTACCTTATAACAAACCAGGCAGTCTTAAATATATGGCATTTATAAACATTTTATTTTGATTCTTCATTTCAAGTTTTAGCTGTACAGAATATTAGCGTTCATGCTACTAGAGTTCTGGAAGCTGCACCTGTGCATTAGTATTTTCTGAATAGTATGTTTTCATGATGGAAATGGTAAAGTCTACCCAGATACTATGTACATTATTGTAAAATGAAACTCCAGGAGAAGTGAAGTATAAGATACAGCACTTTGGTCTTCATATTAAAAAAATCATAATATTATATAACCAAAACTAAGACAAGACCTTGGGGTGTGCAGTCAGCTTGGCAATGGTTTCTGATTCAGTCATTTAAGAGTCTTAGTTTTCAGATGTAAAAGACTCTTGAAGTTCATCAAAGGATGTATTTCCAGTTCTACTTCTCACTCTTGATATTTGCAGATAGGACTTTCCTATAAATTATTATACTCTACTGCATTGTTGGGTAATGTCATGAATAAGGGTTGTTTTTTCCTGAAAGAGTTTTTATAGTACAACTGAAGTACATTTAGGCATTTTAAAGTAAAGCAAAAGACACTGTTTTCACCTTTTGCTTCTGGAAAGCTAGGTTAAATTTTAGATTTTGGTTCACATTTTTATTTTGAGAATAAAAGGAGATGAAGGGAGAATTGGTAATATCCAGACACTAATGAACTGTATTTAGTGAAAATTACTGGCCATGTCAGAGGAGATCTATAGTTGGTAGCTCACTCTGGCTGGGCTAAGAGGGCCATTATATTGTTTTAAGTCCTTTCCTGTATTTATCATTATCAGCAGCTGCATTAGGAATGTTTTGGAATCTCAGCATTTCTTTCTCAACTTATCAGCAGGATCACTCTGTACTTTTGTTCATGCTTGAACTCTGCTTTGATGTTTTACTTCTGCAAAAGAAAAAGCCCCACCAAACCAACGCTCCAAATCCAAAGCATGCCCATGTCCTGCCAGGCATTTATTGTTGAATTTACTGAGAGGGGAGTTGTGAAATACTGGTTCAGAATTCCAAAGTACCAGGCATCTTCTCTGCCTGGGGTAACTGTAATGTGAGCTTTCATAAATGCATCAGAAAATCCACATGGATTTCTTACTACTATTGGAAATGATTGCTGCTCATGGAAGTGCACAACCAGTTCAAACAAGACTAGATAAGCTGTGTTTCAAACCCATATGGCTTAGTTTAAACAGCACAGAGAGGAAGTCTTTGATCATGGCCTTTGATCATAGTTAACCCTAAATGAAGTAGGTAAAAAGGTGTCAGAATCAAAGCAACTACAGGCTGGTAAGGGTCTAGTAAAAGAAGGATTTTGGAGAGGACCCTGGTATGCAGATGGTTTGTTTGATTTTAATCCTAGGGTAAGGAAGAAAAACTAGCAACTTGGGCACCAGTGGAGAAGACCAAAATATGGCAGAAACTATGAAGATGACTGCAGGCAGAAGCTGTAAGGTGTATGTTACCCTTCAGTGAGTTTCTGACAGAATTTACATATGCATGAAGGGTCATCTCATAATGTTCAGGGGAAAAAAAAAAGTGAGAGCCTGAAACACAGCTAGAAATGAAGGTAGAATAAAGAAATGCATTTGAGAATGACAGATGAGATGAAAGGAAAGAGCATGAATATAACTGGAGTTGCAGATGGGTTGATTGGCAGATCCCCAGATAAAAAAGGAGACCTCTAGAAGTATATGAAAATGATGACAAGGCAGGGGAAAACACTGGTATGTGAAGGAGATCTGTGGAAGGAGTTTGTTCTGTGGAAGGAGTGGTGAGGTGCAACAACTAGAGACAGAATATTGAGCAGGAAGAAAGAAGAGATTGAGTAAATGCTAACAGCAGAGGCTAGTGGCTCGAGGAGAACAGATGGGCAGAAAACAGAAGGGAAGAAAGAAGGCCAGAGTTCACAGGAACCTCAGGTTGCTCTGAAAGATGGCTTATTTTGATCAGAAATATTAAGAGATTGGCCATCAGAGTACATCTAGAAAACAGACCGATGTGAATAATGTGCATAATGCTCTGAGGGTTTGGCATGAGTGCAAAAGTCATTCTGAAGAGTCTGGGGAAGAATCCTTTTGCTGTTGTTTCACCATGCGTGTAAGAATAAGAATCCTGCTTGCATGTCTTGAAGAGGGTTGCGCTAGATGGGGGAAGATGTCCAAAGATCTTTGTTGGAATTCTTGTATTTCCTAGACCTAGAGGGCAAATGTTTGCGAAGATAATGAGTATCATCAGGATTGGTGAAAGCACCAAGGCAAAGTCTGAGATGTTTGCCTGCTTGAGTACCTGGTGAAGTAGCCTTCTTGGATTTTTGCTAACCTGACTGATAAGAGAATGGACAGTAAAAAGGGAGTAAATACTATGAGGATAATTTTAAAGTTGGTAGTTAAACATAGGAGCGCTTCATTTGGATAGCAAGATTCAACTGGCAACTACCTCAATAATTCATAGGAACTGCACAACAAAGCAGAGGAAGTCAAACAAAGAATCAGATGTGAAACAACGTTATAAGAAAAGCAAAATGGTATAGCTGTTATCACTAGAAAAGAGATATGGAAGGAGCTTAACTATTCAGGAACTGGTCTGGTATGTTTTCTCACGTAATGGTCTCTAAAGAAGAAAGAGGAGGGAGTGTGAGTGAGCCACAATCTGAATAGTAATTTGTTTGGGGAAGACAATAAAGTACCTTTTGCTAGAAATCAGAAATTGACCTCCAGTGTCTTAGAATAGTGAAAAAGTCTGTTGTCCCTGCAGTGAATGAGGTCATTCTAAGATTTTGTTGTTGTTGTTGTTGTTTTTACTTCTCCAATATAGCCTGAAGTGCAAACATTGTTAATAATGGTAGATTTCTTCAGTAAGCAGTCATTGAGCTAGCAAAGGACAATGTCACTTGAACTCTGTTTTTAGATAGAAGAATGTTTAGCAAGGTAGCACACTATCTCCTGCTTTCCTCCACCATGATCCCCTCTACTTATTCCCATTGTTCATCTCATCATTGGTGCAGCCCAAGACCTAGGACACTGGCACCACCTCACTGCCAGCTGCAGGCAACTTTGTTTTTAGCGTAGTTATGGAGGAGGCGGTATTTTTAAAAGGTATTTAAGTGTCATTTTAAGAGTCAGAAAGACTTCATCCCTACCTGTCTGTAGAAAATGCGTGCGACAAAGCAGGTGTAAAACAGTATTGTATCACTAATAGGCTTCTAAACTTGAGACTCGCAAGTTGGATTTTTGAAGCTATGTGACAGTTACACATTTGGCAGTTACACAAGGTGAAGTGGAAAGTAGGTACTTTTAAAAGTCTCACCCACAGTCTTTTAGAAAATCTCTTATATTTTTAATGTACAGGTTCTCCAAAATGATTATTTCAAAAATGTATTAATGTTAAAAAAGAAAAATAGACACAGAAATCCCAAAACAACAAAGACAAACTTTGAATATAAAAACGTGAATTAATAGATGCTGCTTTTCCCCCCCCATGTTCACACAACGAGAGCTGTCTACATCACTGTGTTTCAATTCCCTTTTATTCTGTAAAGGCAACACCATGAATAAATAAAACTGAAAGTGTGAAACAGCTTAGAGTTGAAATTTGCCCTTAACAGGACATCACAAAACTTTATTGAACATCTACATCTATGAACAATGCCTCATTTCGATCGTGCCAGCAGATGGCACCCTTTATATTAAGTAGATTTTGTGGGAAAATTTATTTTGGTTCTTTTTTTCTTTGTTTATAAAATATTGGGAGGTACTATCTCCTGAAATGATGAATTGATCTACATAAATCTTCAAATAGCTGTATTTGTGATGGTGTGTATAAATTGATGTTTCTAATACATGCCTTTCTCAATATACAGGAGAAATTAGGAGAAGAAATTCGGCATGGTTGGAGAATTAGCACTCCTGAGTATTAGAAAATTAAGGTGTAGGAGTGGATTTCTGGGAATGTTCTGCAACTACTCTGTGTTTCTAGTGGTTCGGCAAGTCCAGGCTGAACGTTGGATGCTTAATTCTGAATGTTTGCAGTCTGGCATTGGATGCCTTTTCCAATTCCAAGAGAGGAGATACCAGAGGAGATAAACGCACACGTATTCTGGCTGTACTGGAACAGGGAAGATTGGGGAGGAAGAAGGACTTCAAATTACCCTAGTCTGATCCTGCAGGAGAAGTTTGGGACTAAGGAAAGAAGCTGCCTGTGAGTGGGAGCTGTGTTTCCTCCATCTCCTGTATTGGGTCTGGGAAGCCCTTTTGTGAAGCCAGTGTGCAGTGGTGGCAAGAGGATGCCTCGTCCCATCTGACCTGAGGAAGTGCTGCCTGGGCAGAAGCACCGGCAGCACAGCACCACCCTACCAGCAAAGAGCTGTTTTCCTCTGGGTGCCTCCCAACTCCCTGCAGAGCTGCCACCTCCAGCACTGATAGCCACACCCACAGCCACCTGGCAGTAGTGTGCACTTACAAAGGTATGTAGCAGTGGAAAGTAATGTATATTCAATCTGGGGACAGTAATATAAAATCCTGTGTTTTGCAAGTGAGGAGGAAGAAAGGCAGGTTCCCATAACCTGTAAAAACTTCTGTAGCTAGTAATGGGCTGGATTACTGATGGACATAAAAAACATAGCCCCTGGGGGAAAATAGAAAGCCTTCAATTTTTCCAGCTACAGCAGAGACTTCAGCTGAAGCGGAGACTCCTTTTCTGAGAAAGTAAGTGGAAATAGCTTCTGCTAAGCTGGAAAGATACTCTTGATTACTTGCTGTGCTCTTGGATAATCAAGGACACAGTGGAAATACCACATAGCATGTGACTGGCTTTGATTTATCCCAGGAAACCTCTCTCAACCTCAGGATGTTCTGTAAACAGCTGCTTCACAAACTTCAGACAGAAAAACCTCTCATTTTTTTGTCTCTTACTACTACTAATAATAAAAGTTTGTTGGATGTTGCACAACTGCATCATTCTGGACCTTACATGAAATTAGAACATGAAACAAGGGAGACTTCAAATAATCTTGTTTCTTGAGTGCAGTCTTTTGCAAGGTTTCAATTACTAACGAAAATCTGTTAAAAATATTTGCCCCATTAATCACATTATGTTCTGTGTTATTTAGTATTCTGGCTATTTCTCTCCTCTAGCATGGAATTATGTATCTCACTGCCTCTAGAAACTCCTGATAGTTTTTCATTATTTTGCCTTTTCACCTCTACTGTGTAGACATTTACAGCTACTACCTACCTCAACTTCCATACGCTTTCCTCAGCTTCCCAGTTCTGACAACATTTAGTAACGTCAAGCCTTATTAAAGCACCTCTGTAAGAGTTTTTTCCTTAATAAAAATCCCCAAAGTTTCACAATAAAAAAATTACTATATTTAATCCTTCTTTTCTTCTAAGCATACTCAGTCTTTTTTCCCTTTGTCTTAATTTTCTCTTGGTGAGTCTGGAATTATTCTATTCTGGTCTGTGTTCACTGTTATGGGTGACAAACTGTGTTACATAGGAAGCTAAACCCTAAAGTTGCTGTGTTAAGACACTCCCTCTACTTCTCCCTTCTCCTGACTTCTTCCTCTATATAGTGCTGGTTGCTTTCCTTCCTGTTTAACATCTTTTAATCCCCTTGATGCCCTTTGTTACACAACTTTTGGTCAGGCACTTGGGACTTCCTAAACTGCTTATTAGAAACCTTCTAGCAACACTTACGTTATTGCCTTAAATCTACCAAAAATGCTGTCACATCAAAATAAGCTATTTCACTTACGCTTCTGCTTCTGCACAGTCACCTCCAAACCCTTGTATTGGCACATTTCCTCTTTACCGAATACAAAACCTCCTCTGGCTTGTTCCTTTTTTCTTTCCCACATTTCTTTTGGCTGACCTCCCAGCCACTTTGTCAAGAATGAAGCCTTGCAACTAAGCATTTAACTTCTGTTTTTCAGCTGTTGTTCTTTCTAGGACTCAGTCCTGCATCTCCATCCTCCATGGCCACATCCACAGCCTGGCAGCCCAGGTGAGGTGATGCAAAGAGGTAATATATGTATTACCAATATATATATTGGAAAAGTGCTAATATAGGGGACCACGACCCCTTAACTCATGGCAAACCTGCTTTCCTTGCTTTGAATGTGGTTTCAACTTTTTCTAAATAGACTTCAGTATTCGGAAGAAAACTGAAGCGGTTAGATCTTTTGTTAGTACATAATGATGTGTGCAAAAGTATTTCTGGAAAGAAAAATCAATGAGAATATCTGTGAATCTCTACCTTCTATAAATAGCTAAAGGTATAAATATTCATCACTGAGATATTTTTGCTGTCATCTTGGAATCTCTTTGGGTGTAACAGTCACACAGATACACAGAAAAAAGGAGATAGGTGATACCATGGAAATTTTTGTGAAAACTTTAGGAATTATTCATACTTCTGAAAAAAAACTGTGTCAGTAATTAAACAAGTGAATTAATAATTACCAATATGTATGAAAAAAGCATTTGATAAGTTCCAGCCTTAATATCATTTAGAGGCATACATAATTTGTCTGAATGGTCTTTTAAGATTTTTGGGAAAGGGGGAAAAACAATGTCATTTTCACAGAGAATGTAATTTACTGTTGTTTTAATGTAGAGCTGAACTATTTTTTTTTAAAATGTGTTTACAGTTCCTGGTGTTGTTTTTTATGTACTTTCATAGCCTCTGCCTCTCTCCCGAGCACAACCCATCACCCCTTATAAGTATTTTGTTTCATTGAATGTTTCTTTTACTGTATGCTGATGTGAGATGCAGAGTGCTCTCTAATTAGTTGATCTTTCTTATTACGAGCTGCTGGTTTAGGGGAGTGGCACGTGGGAAGGGGACAAAAAAGTTCATAGTATTCTGCAAAGGAGATGAAATCCCCTAACACATACCCACATACCCACTTTTTGCCCATAGCATTTCTACGTTGCAATCAAAGACATAGCTGCAAACCCTTTGCGATGTGCTTTGACAAGCTCCAAACTAGCTTGTACTGGAACCAGCAGTATTTTAAGCAGTGCAGCATGGACCCCAGCACCAAGTTCAAGGCAAGATCATTCATCTAGCTTCTAAACTGGGATGGGGGTGGTGTGATTACCAGCATAAGGTGTTGGTTGTGGTTGGTGATCTGTAATGTTGGGGTCAAGTCAAAGATCTGTCTAATCTCTCTTGGGCAGTAGGAAAAAAAAAAAAAGCTTATATTAAGGAGAAGAAAAACATACAGTGATACTGCCCTTGACTTAACTTATGATCTTCTACCAGTCACTGGTATAAGTTCTTTATGATCCAGTTGTCACATCCAGAGAATCATGTGTTATAGATCTTGGGTTTAATAAATGCATCTTCCATTAACTTCCAGGGTTTCAGCTGTGCATTGTATTAAAAAGAAAAGTTATGTTTGTTTCAGACTTTCTAGAAGATTATTGTTTTTAATATTAGTAATAGTTTTTAATAGTTCTTTTGTCAGGGGTAAATCCAAATCAGCCCTAGTTAGCTTGTCCAAGACGTTAATTATTTTACAGATCCTCACTACATCCTTCTTCAGTAGCTTCTTTTGCAGGCCAAAAGTCCTGATCTAGTTTGTCTTTGTGTTACTTCATATCCTTTATAATTATTTTTCTTTCTGCCTTCCCCCCCCACCTCTTTTCACTGTTTGCTGTGTTTCAGTGTGTAGGGTCGGTTTCTGAAACAAGGTGACAAGAGCCATGTGAGTATTCAGGGTATGAACTAACAAAAAATTAATGATAGCATAGTGAGGTTACTTTGTCTTACTGTTTTTCCTTAATACTTCCTAACAGTGGTTTTGGTTTTCTGCTACAGAACAGTGAACTGATGTTTTCAGAGATCCCCAGCTCTCTTTGGAAGTGATAGGAGATAATACAGATTCCAAAACTGTTCGTTAAGAAGATTTTTTTCTGTATGCCCTCCTGTTTTTTTTCTTGGCATCACATCTCTACTGACATAATGTCATGTGATCAGTCACTAGCATGCGGGTTCCTCTGCAATACTTTTTAGAAAGTGTAGGTTTTGACTATCATAAATGACATTCTACCTCAGCAAACTTTGTTACCTGTTAAGGGTCGAGGGACCAATTTACCTCG
>NW_010396963.1:0-10231 GCF_000710305.1 Buceros rhinoceros silvestris | reverse complement strand
TAATTTTCTTCATAGTACCTAGTATGGGGCTACGTTTTGAATTCGTGCTGAAAACAGCATTGATAACACAGAAATGCTTTAGTTGCTGCTGAGCAGAGCTTACACAGTCAAGGCCTTTTCTGCCTCTCACGTCACCCATCAGCAGGGAGGCTGGAGGTGCACAAGAAGCTGGGGGACGTAGTCGAGAGAGCTGACCGAAGGGATATACCATACCATATGACATCATGTTCAGCATATAAAGCTGGAGGAAAAAGAAGGACCAGGGGGGACACTCAGAGTTACAGCACTTGTCTTCTCAAGTAACCGTTATGCATGATGGAGCCCTGCTTTCTTGAGATGGCTGAACATCTGCCTTGCCAATGGGAAGTGGTGAGTGCATTCCTTGTTTTGCTTTGCTTGAGCACACAGCTTCTGCTTTACCTATTAAACTATCTTTATCTCAACCCACAAGTTTTCCGACTTCTACCCTTCCAACTCTCTTCCCCATCCCAGCTGCAGGGAGTGAGCGAGCGGTTGTGTAGGTCTCAGTTTTCAGCTGGCGTTAAACCACAACAGCTTAGCAGGAAAGACCGGCCCTGGACCGAATGTATACACAACTTCCCAGAAGACATTTCCATAGTCTTCCCTTTCCATACCAGGCTGGAAATCATGGGAGAGATGTGAATTTGTCATCCGAGAACTGCCTCCATGCAGCTGACAAATATATCCTAATATAGGGAAACAAGAAGCTTCCTTCTAGGGTTTTGATTAAAAACTAAATAAATAAATAGAAGATTCCTGAGAAGGTGCTGGGTATAGATCTAAAAGAATGATTGTGACAAATTAAAAAAAGGTGGAGGTGGGACAGAAGCTACATGAATTCACTACAGCACACACTGTAGCTGCTTCTTGAGGGAGGAACAGGAACATAAGGAACAACTCTAGGCAACTCCAAATAGATAACTGAATTCCTGCAAGAAGAGATTTAAGTATGAGTGTCAAAGGAAGAAATAGTAGAGGGGCCTTTGTTCTATTTAAAAGAAGGTTGTACAAAAGATTATTAAAAAGTGCAAGACAGGATATAATCTTTCTGTTTTAAAAAGTAGACTGTGTAACAGCACAGATTCCCCACAAAACGTGTTTTTTTCAGTCCTTAGCACATACATTCACTTTATCAACAAACAGGAATCACCTAAAGGTGTGGAAGGGAGGATTTGATTTTAGGGCCTTTTTTTTTTTTTTTTTCATTTAAGCACCAGGATCACCACCACACCGATTCTACCTCATTGCCACACGCAGGTTTCATTGGTTTCCAATTCCATCAAGAATTTGAAAAATAATAAAAGCCCACAGATAAGAAGGAAGGAGGTATCACTGCTGCCAGCCTGCTAAAAGGAAAAATTGAACGATCAACTCAGAAATGTAGCTAAATCTTCAAGTACAATGATTTCCCATTGCTTATATACGACTGAATCTCCCTGTTTAATTCTATTTTACAACTCTGTGCTTTCCTCCCTGTGTACAAGGTCCAAACAAGTAAACACTGTAGTACAGGGATTAAAAGCAAAATTGATAAAGTGTTGTCAAATGGACACAGTAAACAAGGGGAATTTATTCTAACCTAGTCTTTAGGCATCACTCGTCTTAGGCCACGGAGATTTTCAAACTTATAAGAATCAAAGTCTATCCCTTGGCTCCTTTTCTCTTAAACAGTAGTAATCCTTCCTGAGCAGCATAGCTCCTTGCATTTTTGCAGTCTGGCACTTCAAACGGAAAGCAGGGCATAAATCTTCCATATACCTGGGGTTTGTTTGGGTTTTTTTAATTCTTTCAAAATAAAAACCAGATTTTAAAGATCTTTGGCAAACTTTCTTTATGGCAATCAAAAATACTGGAAACACTGTGCCTTGTACAAGGTCCATCTCTTTAACACAAGTATCTCATCGCAACTTACAGAAGTGAGGAATCTTCAACTATCAGGTTATCAACACAAGCTCCCACAATTATAAACGTATACAGAACACAGAAGCCTCTTCAAGAGTTAGAAAACACTGTCATATTCCTCTGCTGAGAAAAAGCACGGCATGTCAGCCAGAGAAATAAGAGGAGAGAACCATGTGTCGTAAGATGCAGTATTATGACTCAAGAATTACAGTACAATGTTTCTGGAGAGAAAAACCATAGATATTACAAATTATAAAAAGATTTGAGCAACTCTAAGCATATTAGAAGAATGAAATTAACATTCTATCCAAATTCTACTTTAGCTAATTTTATTTCTCCCTACAGTGTCAACTGAATAAAATGTAGGATTATTCATCCCCTGTGTAAATAATGTATCGAGTATAAAGCAATTACTGACAGCTTCAACAGTCTATCCAAAGCTAAAGGTGGGAAGAGCTAGAAAAATACTTTGGTACTTACAAAGGGTTAAGTTATCTTATCCTGTAGCAAAACCAAAATTGATTTATGGAGAAGTGAACATATATATTAGAAACATAATGGAAAAAAAAGACATTTAAGCATGATCCAGGAGTTTCTGACTTCTGGAAACATGCAGACAGCAGCACTTGATGAACCACAGTCTGTGAATCAACATGTCTAAAATGAGATACAGTATCTCCAGTCAGTATGAAGAAAATACATTTTCTTAAATGAGTGACTCTAGTACACTCTGATGATATTAACAGGGTCACAATTTAATGAAGCTACATACTACCATATTTTTCTTTAAATTAGTCTGACTACAGCAGAAATCAAGCAGAGACAAAACCAATTACTCTGACATAAGCTAAGTGCTCAGACTCTTAGAAGGGCTACAAAAGCAGTTGAAAGCTTCAGTTCCTGAAAAGCTCTAGAAAAGCTGCACACATTACATGCCCTAAAAATCAGATGTTTTCTCAGAGGAAAAATAAACCTCACAAGCCCCCTCTGCCTCTCTGCAATTAGCAATTTCAGCAGCCTTTGTAAGATGCCGACTACATTTAACATTATTTTATGGGAACTTAATTACAAAAGCTTGCAACACACGAAGCTTTTGTCAAGTCAAAAGTAGGAAACTCCAAAAGTAAAGAACTTGCAAAGAACTAGTTGTGAAACTCGCATGCCTGAATTCTATTTATTGCCTCAGTGTAACATTATATCACCTTTTCCCAATAGATATGTAAAGATATTTTCTAAACAGAGTGCAAGAAAAACTTTTAAAAATAAGTAAAGCAAATAATCAGATTTGTGTATTTGTAAAGGACAGAGTTCTTCAGTGAGCGTTCACTGACAATGATCTTTCTCAAGTTCTTTACTTGCTGTTTTCAACATGAGTGGCCCTAGAGTAAATTGTGCTAGAGGTACTTTAAGCATGATGTCACCTGGGTGGTTTCTGAAAGCGATTAGAAAATTTAATATTTAAACAGATGGCAGCCAGGGTGCACTACAGCTCTTAATATTGCTAAGAGTAGTTAAATCTTTGTTTGGAACAGTAAGAAATAATTCCTGCAGATGGGCCAGAAAAATCAAGCTCTTTGTGGCTTACACAAAGCTCAGGAAAGATTTCACAATCAGAATAATCAAATTCTACTGGCTCATTAAGAATATCATTCAATTCATTCACTGCAAGTGAGACTGACTATTGAAAAGCTTCATTTTTCTGGGATGTTATTTTAGATACGTTCTTAAGAAAGCAGAAGTTCTGTATAGATAGCTGATCATGGATCTGGAGCAGTTAATTTATTTGAAATATGACTGAAAACCTGATGCAATATTGTTGTGGTTTAACCTGGAAAGCAGCTAAACACCACACAGTCACCAGGGGGACGAGGGAGAGACCCGGAAAAAAGGTAAAACTTGTGGGTTGAAATAAGGATAGTTTAATAGGTCAGAAAAGGAAGGGAAGATAATGATAATAGAATATACAAAACAAGTGATGCACAATGCAGCTGCTCACCACCCACTGACCGATACCCAGCCAGTCCCCGAGCAGTGGGCTGCCAGCCCCCAGACAACTTGCCCAGTTTTATTGTTCAGCATGATGTCATATGGTCTGGAATACCCCTTCGGCCAGTTTGGGTCAGCTGTTCTGGCAGTGTCTGGTCCCAGCTCCTTGTGCCTCCCAGCCTCCCTGCTGGTAGGGCAGTATGAGAAGCTGACAAGTCCTTGACTGAGTATCAGCACTGCTCAGCAACAATTAAAACATCAGTTTGGTATCAACATTATTCTCACCCTAAATTCAAAAAACAGCTATTAGGAAGAAAATTAACTCTGTTCCAGCTGAAATGAGGACAAATATGTTTCTATTTACTGCCTCTACGTGACACTACTATGTACACCTCTACAATGCCGTTATAAAAGTGGAATCTCTTCAAAGTTGCAACATTTCAGTTTTAGCAGCATAAGCACTTAGAACCCTTTAAAATTATTTTAATTCAAATAAATGTAACATTCTTATCAGTAAACCAAAGTCTTTATTCTGTATCTAAGTCTATTAATTATCTCAATATTCTATCCAATTCGTAATACAACTATGATACACGTAAAAAGTGTTTATTACTCCTCTGCAGTACCACAAAGTACTGCATACCTCTAATCATCCATTCCATATTCCTTTGCCTTTTTCCTAGTTCCTTTATTGCTATATGATCATCTATATTGATATAATGACCTACCTGTAGCATCAGTATATGTATCTGCATGTTCACCTGTATGACTCCAGAACCGGACGTGGATTCAAGATACAGATGTACCTTGAATTTGTGCAACAGAAGGACTGCTTACTGGTTTTGCTGAGTTCCAGTCCTAACGGTTCCTAATAATCCATAAACCAAGATACTACCTAAACTTTTTACCATTCCAATCTTTCATATTTCTTAAAAAGCAGGCACAGCGCCCCAGTAAGAATCATGCTTCGCGTGCTACCACATGTCAGAATACAGCAATTTTTTTAATCCTTCTTACAGTGTTACAATCTAAAAGTACAACTAGACGAAAACTGTTTGCTTTCCTTTTTTCATAAAGGGTTGTGTGTATATATATGATTTGGCAGCAGATAGCAGGGCTCCAGATATCTGGTTTTTTTCTTGAAAGGCTTATTTAGAAACCAAGAATATATAAAGTTAATTAAAATCCTTGTCACAGGCCAACAATGTAAAATCTACTAGCAATGCAAAACCTGCAAGATGTTCCTATATTACCAATGGCCGGGGCAAACAAAGGACAGTTAAAACCAATGGTAACAGGACATCACGTTGCCTAAAAGATGTATTTGTTCAGCGTTTTACTCATGCCGTAAAGCACTGTGGATAACTGTGCAAGGCAATGCTCCTCAAACATTCTTTTGGGCCAAAACATTTAGTCTATACACAGTTATGTGCGGTGTCATGACAGATGTGAGGTGAATGGGAATCTATACAAAACACTCGTGGGAAAGAAAAAGAGAAAACAATAAATCACAAAATACTGACACTGCAGAGAAATTACTACAAATTAACAGAGAATTGAAACTAAAGGGACAAAAAGAGCCATTGGAAGCAGAAAAGGCAGAGGTGCTAGATAATAGGACACAGACAGCGAAACAACGCAGAAAAAATAAGCCATGTCTCCTACAGATCTGGAACAAGACAACAACCAAAAAGAACTAAAGCAGAAAGAGCAAGCAAGAACAGCAGCTACAGCAGATTCTTCTTCACTCATAAAAAAATCATTACAACGAAATACACACTAACAACTGATTTATACGAACATCTGTCTCCACTGGTCACAATGTCCACTTCTGTATTAGTCTTCTGCTCAGCATAAGAAACCAAATTACTGATATCCCAATTCAGATCAATTCTGCAGCCAGCTACCAACTTTTGTTTCCAGACATTAAATTCCACCTAGCTATACATTTGCCAGGTAAGCCACGCTGAGGTTCTACTGTTATTCTCCCAAAGTTAGTCTTCCTATGTGATTCTAGGTTCCTTTAGGATTATTTATTCACTATCGGGTCAACTATTGAAATCAATATAACCCTATGGTTTCAGCCAACCATAACTGGTCACTCTCAAAATCTTTTGGGAGACAGACAAAAGGAGGACAAAGTTATTTTAAAATAAGTAATTGATTCTATTTGTTCTTTTGTCCTTATGCTTATAAAGAAAATGATACAAAAACCTAATCATGCTTTATATCCTTGGGTACCAAACCTACCCAAGCAGAAGAGAAATAAAAGTTTATTATTACTATTCAGCAAAGAAACTTAAAAAATCAGTTTAATCCATTAGCTTTTCAGATGCATAAAATTATACTGAAACAAAAGCTGAGAATGTAGAAGACAGTCCACGTATGCAATCATCAAAAGCTGTTAGGAGGAAAAGAAGCCGAGACATCCCCATGTATCAAAAACATTTCAACAATTTGAGGAAAGAAAGGTGCCTAATCTAGCATTGGGAAAAGGCTGAAAACCCTGATGAGATTTTGCCACTACCACTCTCCCCCAAAAGGTAAGATCTCTTGTACTTCTACTAACTTGTACTACCGACATTTTCTTGTCAAAACTATAAAAAATTATTAAGATTTATTTACTAGTAAGCATGATTTCAAACTGCAAAAGTCAACAACAGAGACTGCAAAATCCCCATATGTATAGATACGAGATTCAGCCAGATCAGTGATCTTATTAACTTTCACGTTAGCTCTGATGTAAGCAGAGGCAGGCTGCAGCCCTTCTAAATATATAAAGCGGGCATGTAAGAAAGACGGAGAGAGACTTTTTATCAGGGCCTGCAGCGACAAGACAACGGACAATGGTGGTAAACTGAGAAAGGGTAGGATTAAGTTGGATATTAAGAAGAAATTTTTCACAGTGAGGGTGGTGAGACACCGCAACAGGTTGCCAGAGAAGCTGTGGATGCCCCATCCCTGGAAGTGTTCGAGGCCAGGTTGGACGGGGCTTTGAGCAACCCGCTCTAGTGGAAGGTGTCACTGCCCATGGCAACGGGGTTGGAATGCTACAATCTTTAAAGGTCTCTTCCAACACAAACCATTCTGTGATTCCATGAATGCGTGACCTCCAGAAGTGACTTACAACCTAATTATCTGATGGTCCTCTTAGTAAGCTTTTTAATCAATTCTCTCTCCAGAATACAGTGTAGATAATTCTACTTTACATGACAGTTGAGACCATTTGCGTTTTAATATGCAATTTCTTATTTCAAGACAAAAAAAGAACTACTCAAGAGCTAGGCTGCAACTTGAATGAAAAATAAGGATACACTTCATGTTAACATTTCCATTTGACTCAAAGCACTCCTAGTATAACTAAATGAAAAAGAAAATTTTGTTTTATAAATTCATGCATTTGTAAGGAAATGTTTGAGGATGACATTTCTCTATTATGCAGTGCTGACAGCAAAAAAAATTTTACTAGTAAGGAGGACTCAAACTGTAGGCTCTTCTTTAAACAGTAAATTAATTCCTGCTTCCAGCAGAGAACATGATTGCTTGAGCCACCTTAACATACTCCCAACTGGCTTGATGGCATCAGGTCCATCACAACAGGCAGTCAAGGCCAGAGAATATACCTGGCCGGTTCCCAGGCCACAATGGTATATTCCACAGCCACTCTGCTCCAAGCTATTTTTCATCTTCAGAAATTACAAGGGTTACTGTGAAGTTACTATGATGCACAGTAACCAGCTGCAGTACACTGCCAGTCACTTCGGCAGCCCTAAGAAATTAAAGCTTCATTTTCTGAGGGCTACTTTAGATGTTTTTTAAAAAGAAAACACCTGCTAGATTTGAATGTTCCATAAGACATTCAGCCACTACTGAGAGACAGAAAAAAAAAAAGAAAACCTGCCAGCAATTTCAAAGTTTGAGCACTTCTGAGAACCAGTCATGAAAAAGAAACATAACTACCACAGCACCCACCATTCCCTAGGATGCCTTTGACACCAGGAAGTCAAATCAGCCATAGACAAATGCACCCTACATTTAACTAAAACATACTGGTGCGAGATAAAAATCTTTCAAGTTACATAAACAAAGGAAGATTGAGTATCTGTACAGTATCTAAATGAAGACTGTTGTATTGAAAGGATAATGACTTCATAACAACATTTGACAAGAACTCAAATGCCTGCTCCACCAAATCTCTCTAAAATACATACAAATTTTGTCTCCATTACTTATTCCTAAGAGACAGAAGTGCTTCTCTATCCCACACAACTACAAGAATAATTACTTTAAAAACAGAAAGAAAAATAGGAATAATAAAAGTGAGTCTTAAACAAAAGTGTCTAAAGGTATATACTTATTTAATTTTACTACCAAAATACAATGACTGATCTCACATGGTTTTGCTGTCCATAAAATGGTCACATTCCAGTAATCACTGATACTTTAGAACCTGCAGAGCACCCCTGCACTGTTTGCCTAAAAATAAATAAATAAAGGGACTATTATGGCTATCTGAAATTGGTAAATTAAAGAGAAAAAACAACTGAGATTTTTAGTCAGCCCACCTAAATCCTTTTCTAATCAACATCAACTCATATCCATCTAATTCAGTTCTGAAATAACAAAAGAAAAAGCTTTCACTGGTAAACTGTCTTTCAGTTCTAGGACTAAATTAATTTTAAAATGCTGTGTTCTATTCTTACTATGCCAAGCAGTCCTTCAGCAAAAATAAATCAAAGACTCTATACCTCTATTGTTCTTAATAATTAGATACAATACCTCCTTTACTCAGCTTGCAGGAAAAAAATTCAACAACTCCACTCCCCCTGCAACTTATATACTTCCGGCCATAAAGACATGGTTATCCTTAACGTTAAGATAACGAATAAAACATACACACTACATTTAAGTAAGAACGTAAGAGCAGAGAGGAAAGCCTCAAACATATACTACTTCGTTTTCACTCGGAAACAGAGAGTCCTAAGATGTTTTATTCTGAGAGACAACTCCTGTGTATAAAGCCACTTAACCATTTCCTTGTCAGTGCAAGGATACAGAAGACTAGCAATGCCCTTCTTCTGTCCTGTATTAACATATTAACACTGTACAGCTTTTCATCTTTGATACAAAATTAAGAGATTCCTCTTAGACGGATTCCTGGGAAGCGGCAGCAAGTTGACCAGGTATACAATCTGCCTTTCCAGATTAAACGTCTATTATATTTTCCCCCATGATTATGAGAGACTCAATCCAGAGATCCAAGTCCTCTGCAATCCCACATCCCCATGCAATGGAGAAGATGTGGTTTATATGGGGCTCTAACAAGGAGCACGTGTAAATATAAAGCTTTGAGGTTTTGCCATGAAGTAACACCATAGGGCACTTTGCTAAACTACAAATTTGATCAAGCTCATGACGCAACATGTACTTGTCTATATATACGTGCACATATACACATGCAATATGTATGGATGTATATAGAGCACACGGTCCCAGCTACAGCAAATTAAACAGTCCATGAAACAACAAACAGCTTAGATATATGACATGAAGAACAGATCTAAAACAACAAAAGGTGAAGATGCTTCACCAACTGCACATAAACCTCTCTTAAGCACACTGTGAAATGGAGAGAGCATAACAATAGAGTTCTGTTCGTAAAAAACATGAAAAGCAGCCTGTCTACAATAACTTCTGAAAGAAATTAACCGTATGCAGTTAAACAAACAAAAAACCCCACCTGCTAGGACATTACTTTACATTGCAAAACAGATCCTCTCTAAGCAAAAGTATACATATCATTTTTCAGAACTGCAAGTAAGAGCCACCACAAAAGCCATGGGGAAACGATGCAATTCGGGTGACAGGGCTGGAGATTCAAGGCCATCCACAAAGTTGATAAAGGCCAACATGCCAAATTTCAAGCAGAATTTTGTGACACCAGCCAGATCCATTTAGAATGCACATACCAGAGATGCATTTAACGTTCAGGGGAAAAACACACAGCCACGCTACAACCACATTCATGAGACTGAAGAAGAGGAAAAGCACAGACTCTGAGCTTCTCACTCGAAGCACAATGCAGATTTTGTATAGTTTGTACCGCTCTGAAGGAGCACAAAAAGTCCCCTCCTCTCCTCCCCTCCCCTCTCCACAAAGAAAGAAGAGCTGCTGGACGTCAGTCATTTTCTCACTCTCAGCAACAGGGTGAAACATCCGAACGGCCCCACCTGCCGCCCCCTTTTCCCCATCGCCGCCTGCACCTTCCGCCCTTCCCAGACGCCGGTGGCTGGAGCTGCGGCCTCGCCTCCCTGCGCGCCCC
>NW_010396962.1:134363-145810 GCF_000710305.1 Buceros rhinoceros silvestris | reverse complement strand
GGCGGTGGGGTGAACCCGTCTTTCCTATGGCTGGGATATACAGCTCTACTCTGAAGACCCTGGAGGATCTGACTCTGGACTCTGGTTATGGGGCAGGGGATTCCTGCAGGTCCCTCAGCCTCTCCTCGTCCAAGTCCAACTCCCAAGCCTTCACCTCTTCTCAGCACAGAGGCAACTGGCGGTACTATTCGGGCTCCATGAACAGTAGGAACAACAGCTGGGATACCGTGAACACTGTCCTGCCGGAAGACCCCGAGGTCGCAGATATCTTTTCCAAGTGTCCTAAGCTGCCGGATCTCGAGGAGTATCCTTGGACTGATGAAGACATTGGGCAAATCCTCCGAAAAGGGAAGGGAGATGGCCACAGCAGAACCTTTTCTCAGGAAGCTGTCAGGCGGCTCTCGCATTTGCTGAGGCGCGTCTTGATCAGGGTCTCCAGGGAAGCTCAGCGGCTCAGCGTGATGCACTCCAAGTGCACCAGGTTCGAGGTGCAGAGCGCGATCAAGCTCATCCAGAGCTGGTCATTGTCCGAGAGCTGTGTCTTGGCCACCGTCAAGGCTCTTTCTCTGTACAGCATGAGTGCTGGCGACGGACTGAGGAAAGGGAAATCAGCTCGATGTGGCCTCACCTTCTCAGTGGGGAGGTTTTTCAGGTGGATGGTGGACACCAGGATCTCTGTGAGGATCCACGAGTACGCAGCCATCTCTTTAACCGCTTGCATGGAGAACCTTGTAGAAGAGATCAGGGCCAGGGTTTTGGCAAGTCAGAGCCCAGATGGTGGAGGAGGGGAGATCTCGGCTGAAGTCCTGGAGATGGTTATCAACAACGATGCTGAACTTTGGGGAGTGTTGCAACCTTACGAGCATCTCATCTGTGGGAAAAATGCTAATGGTAAGATCCAGTACTTTCTACTCTTCAAACCAGCAGCTTTGTAGGAAAATCATTGTTTTCTATGGACTTGGGTTGTTTTATTTTGTTTTTCTTTTCATCTGAATTGCTGTGGTTTGTCTGTGCGTAAAGCAAACATGATGGTTTTACCAGGCAAGAATGATCCTGCTGTATTCGTAAGATGTGCTGGCTTACAAAAGGTGCAGAGGCTGTGGGAAACCAAACCCTGCTGTCTCCTGACTTTCCAGCAGCTGCTGTTTGGATGGTTTTCACTGTAACTGGCGTGTAAACGTGCTTCTCTGTAACCACATGGTGAAATGTGCTTTACAAGCTGCGCTCCGGAAAATACCACTGTTGTTTTTAAACAAAATTAATATTGTAGTCAGTATCTTGCTGTTTCATCTTAAAGATGCTATTCCCAGGTACAGCCTGGAGAGGGAAAACCACATTGATTTCTGGTCTTTTTCTTTGCTGTAGTAAAATTCAGTTTCTGAGCAAACCCGTCTAACTCCGTGTTACTGAGAGTCCCTTCTAGTTCAGCAGAAGCCTGTGCTGTAATCACAGTTGTGTGAGGAACTGGAGCTTGAGCTTGGCTTGACAAAGTGAGCCTGTAGGATGGTATCCTCATCGGTGATGAGGATAACGTGGCATTAAGGTACTTACCTCTGTAATTTGGCTGGAAAGCAGAGGTTTTGAACGACTGAGGAAATAAGCACATGGAGGAATGTTGGCATCTTCCTCCGAGACCGAGGAGCGATTTGGAAGGCTTTAAGCCGTGACAGTTGTGTTAAGAAGCTGCTCTGTTTATCTTGTGTTGTCACACTGAGATGTACCAAGTTTTTCCATGGAAAATTTAGAGAAACATTTCAATTTAGAAAGCTATTCTGTGTACCACACGCAGCGTCGTGACTTTTGCTGGCCTTGTCGTTACAGCCAGATATTCCATCCTAATATCTCTCTGATTTAACTCTTTATAAAACTGGATGGATCGTTCCTCTTCAAAAGATAATCTTGTAGTGAGAGACAGGGAGTGGAAAAAACATACCTTGGGTGAATGTTGGCAAGGAAACACTGTGCCAGAGAAGGGCTGGCTCGAGTTCCCCTCTTTGGGTGGGTTTTACACGAAGCGATAATGTCGCGATTCAGATCACTAGTAGATAGTGCAGTGACTGTCCCCGTTGGGTCAGCCTGGTGCAAATGACAACAGAGGAGGATGGTTGCTGTGATGGTGATCACAAAGCCTCTCTTGTGCTCTTGATGTGCTCTCTCTCCGCTGACGGTGTTACTAAAGGTATGTGAAATAACGGTGAAGAACCCATGGCACTGTAACTCCAAAAGTCAACCACAGGCATCTTCTTTAACTACAAGCTTTTAGGTGAAAGACTATAAAGGTATGAAGGTGTCTTGTCTGCTGCCAAAACACTTGTAATTCTTTTTGTACCACGGGAGTATTTGTCACCAGCTCCAAAAAGAGGAGTCAGTTCCCTCTCTTACTCCTTGTTTAGGGAAGCTGGAATAAAAGAAGGTGGTTCTGTAAAGTCCAATGTGCTCTTCTGCTGCTCTTGGCATTTCTGCCACGCAGCTTCTGTGTGTGAAATGAGAGGAAGAGTCAGTCCCTCACAGAGCTTTTTTTCTTCTTTAGAGAAATCTCCTTTAAAAAATTGCGGTGAGTGGGTGGAAGCTGCTGTCCAATGGAAACACAAGCGAGTGTGCAGGGAAACACTCATAAATATTCAAACCACCAAATGGTCAGTTATGATAACGCTCATGCAGCGCGATGCTGAGCAGTCACTGGCCGCAGAAGGGTTGGCTTCTGTCGCTTCTTTTGTTATTCCTGTCTTTCAGGTCGATTCTGTCAATAATTGGATGCATTTTTTAAGTCTGAAAAGGGAATAAACCCACACATGAAGGTATCTGGTGATTTCCTGTGACAGTCTGTCACTGGTATTTTACCTGACACAAGTCAGTGACTCTTCTAAATGGCTTTTCTTGCAATTGTAAGACCACAAATGGTTTTATGTGGATGCAGAAAAGCTTGAAATAACTTTATTCTTCTCCCTGTAGGAGCTGCAAATGAGCAGTATTCTCATGATTCTTCACAGCACTCGCAAATGATCCTTTACATTAATTTAAAGCTGAGCTAGATCTAGCAATAAACTAACTGGATTTGTTCCAGTATAAGGGACAGGAAAACTTGCTTTACTGTCACGTCTGTTGCTTTTATAGTAAGAGCATTTTCATGGAGTACTTGTAAATTGTGAACCTGGGGTTTGTTTGTCGGGCTTTGTTTTATAGTACTGAGCTTGATGCGAGAGATAAAAAAGCACTTTGAGGTTAAGTTCTGACTCCAGTCAAGCGTCGCAATCTCTGGATGAAATCGGTGGTGGCGTACGGGGTAGAAGATTGCGCTGGATTATCATAATGGGCCTTTCTGGCGCTATGATCTATTGAATACTGGTTTTGTTATTAGATCAGGATAGCTTCCTTCTGCAGACACTAAGAAACAGTAAGTAAATACATAAATCTTGGGAAATTCTCCAGAGACTGAGATTTAGACCTGTCTGTCTTCAGTGACTGATCTCCCATTACAATCCACGGTGCAGTTCCTGCTTTTGAGGTGTTGGAGGCTGAGGGCTTAATATTCCGTATTGTAACCAATGTGTTTAACCAACACCTGGTGTGTGAAGGGGGACGATTACAAATCTGAAAATGCTTAAGGGGAAGTTTCATATTATTTTTCAGTAAATAATCCTCTGTGGCTTGTTTGTTTATTTGCCCTTTCGGTGCAGCTGGGCTTTAATCAGCTCTTTGCTGCTTCTATGAGGCATTTTCTGCCCTCAGTGTGAGTTCTGACTTGGGACACCTGCCTTGGTTCTCTCTGCCTTGGAAGAAGGGATGTCGTCTGAGCTTGTGCCCGTAAGGAGATCAGTGAAGCTCTTTGGGTGCGTTAATGCCTCCAAGGGCAAAGTCTTTTATACCAGACTTTAGGTGGGATGTTGCAAAAATAATGGACTGCAAGCTGGAAAGAAAATGAAACAAAGGCAGCAAAACTGATGAGCAGTTACTGAACAGCAGAGATACTGGAGGGGAAAACCAGACAAGTCGTGTGGGTTGGAATACGTGATTTATCTTCTGTTTTTAATTACACAGAGATATATGAGATGGGTTGGTTTGATACAGCTGAAGTAGAGAGCGTGTCTGGTATTTTCACAGGGATTTTGAGATGTGCTGCTTTGGAATGTTAGAGTCTATTCATCTAAAACGTTTGGAAACAAGGAGAAATAGGAACTTACCTTGGAAATGAGATTTGATTCTTGATGTTGCTGTGCTCAACTGGCACATGGTTCATGTCGGCAGTGCAAATAGGTGTTGGTGTTACTGCCCTGACAACCGTAGTTGTATTTAACTAGCTGGTTATCGCTGCATGCTCCCGCAACAGCCACTACACCTGCTGTGCTGTTTAATGCATCGGCACATCCCGGTGTTCTCTGGATGTAAGTGGTGACAGATGTTTTTGCAAAAAATGAGAGGAGAGGGTGGGGAGGGAATTGAACTTGCTAATGCTGTTTCTCCACATACTTCTTAGCCAAAATGCTTGAAGTTTTCCTCTTGTGGATGAACTAGTCTTCAGATTAGTCCATTGGTTTGCTCAGCTGATGAGTGGTGGAAAGAGTCTGAAATAAGCTCTGCTTGGGTTGGGACGTTTGTCTGAGAAAGGGTTTGAGGGGGGTAACGTGCAGTGTTTCCTCTTGGTGGGAAGGGGTGATTTGGAGTCAGTAAAGTTAGACCAGGGATGAATTTTCTTCTCTCTGATGCTAAATGCTGCGGCACACCCTACCAAGCATCAAGCGTGGGGTTTGGGTTTAGTACCACGAGCTCCATTTCCTCTTATTTCTCACTGTACTAACACAGATTAAAAATTATGGCTGACTTTAACATTGCGGATTTTTAGAGCTATGCCATTATTAAAAAAAAGTTATCTCAGACCATTTTGATAACTATAAAAAGGAATTTTGTTTCAGTGGAGTCATGGTACTGGACTGAAATGCAGCTTGGAAAAAAAATCATGGCATTTCAACAAATAGAAAATCCTTTTGTTATCTGAACTGAACAAACTGGTGCACTCAAAGAGCCTCATCAATTTTAATAAGCTATCAGCTCCACAACTATTCAGGAAAAAGCTGCATGTTGGAAGGGGTGCGTTTTGGGGAAGGGCCCTGCAAACACAATCAGTCAGCTAAGCTGAGTGTTAACACCAGCCTAGTGCAATGGTTTGCAAATCATTCAGATAACCCCCACGCCTCTGTGTCATCATCTCTGAAGCAGGAATTTGGAGCTTCCTGGGGATTTCTGGGCAGGGATCCCATAGACTTATGCACCATGTTAGATGAGCTGATGGTAGCTATGATGCCATTCGAACCACGGACTGATGTCCCCCCAGCACACCTTGTGTGCTTCTACTCATTCGAGCTTGGATTTATGTCCACAAATGCCCAGGGACACATTCTTTAAGCCTGAATGTTAGTGCCTGTATCTGCGTGCTCACCTCTCCTACAAACGCAAACCACTGGCTGCATGATGAGAAGTCTGAATGGCCGCAGCCAGGCAGTTCCACTCCACCAGAGTCAACAGAAGAGAATGTGGCTTTGCTCACGGGGAACTGTGGGAGTTCAGGCTGATCAACGATAAAATAAAACCAATAATTTCTGATGCTCTTCTTCTTCTACTAGGCTTATTTTATATGTTTTGAATGTTGTTGCCTGACGTGACATTTGGTTCAATCCAAGCATGCCTGAGGCAATGGTTAAACCAGGACAATGGTGGCTTCATGCTTTCTTAATTTACAAACTGGGACAAAAATATTTCAACAGAAATACAGAGCAAGAGCTATATTTTTTAAAAAAAAATAACTGCTGGACCTTGCTGAGAGCATCTAAGTCAGTTTAAGGATTCAAAGTTGTGCCTTTATGAGTGAGAAGAGCCTTTCAAGTGGAGTTCTCTTGTTGGCAGGGCAGCCCCTATCCCAAGAAGGCACCGATGGAAAGAGGAAGGGATGCACAACTGTGGGAAGGTGTGTTCCTTCCACCCAAACACATCCAGACCTGACTCTGATGTAGGTCATAAACCAAGGTGGAACTGTGAGCTCATCCAGCTCCTTAGGAAACCTTTGGCTACAGTGGGTGTGACTTGGTGTGCTTGGCAACCGGAGCGAGGAGAGACCAGCGCTGGGACAGACCAGCCCTGGGCAGGGCACGGCAAAGGGCGGTTTGTCAAGGTGTAATTACAGTGTCTGCCTGCTGCTTTGTGAGCCTGGAATATGTGGGCTAGAATTAATAGTGTGAAAGGAACTTCTGAGGGAAGGGTGTACTGTAACTGCTGTTGTCTTTAGGGGTGGAAACGAAGGATCAGTCCTTCCAGTTGAAGTGAAATGGAATTCTGAGCTATAAAATCCTTGCCTGTTAAAACCTACTTACTGAAATGTTCCTTGCAGATGAAAGTCCCTTAGAACTGTAAACTTCCTCCTCATCTGCTCAAAACCAGTTGCTAGATGCTGTGATTTCATTACCTATGGTCTAGCTGATGGTTATTGTGGTGGTCTTCTAGGAGGCGGTGGTTTGGATTGGTCTTTACTGCAATCTTAACATGAAACATTTCTTTGAAGCAGACACTCAGTGGAGGCGAGACTGGGGACTGTCACCTGTGAGAATCATTAAACCAGATCACAGGAACTGCTGTGACTGCCCTTACCTGCTTCCTGTCAAGAACTGTCCAGTGTTCTTCGTACTGGTTTGACCCTGGCAGCTTGTGGATTAGTTGTAGGCCTGAGCACTTGTCTGTCTTGTTCTGGTTGTGTAATCACTACCGCTGGACCATTTTGTTCTTGGAACGTGTTTGATGTTCACCAGGTTACTTAACCTGCTTCACGTCTGAACCGAGCTAAATACAGCTTCTGGAAGGTGCTGCGAGGTTTCGTCAGTCGCCTATGTGAAGTGCTTTCAGGCTCTGGAGCGATGGGGCAGGAGAAGGCAAAGTGCCTTCTTAACCATCTTGGCCAGTGTACGTTGCTCATGTATTTTGTGTGAGGCTTCTCTCCACACTTACACTGAGTATATGCGTCTCCATGGGTTTATTTAGCTGTTTGCTGAGTCAGCTCTTTGATAGGTTTGTGAAAGTGAAGTCTAAGCCGTGGTTTTATTATTATTTTATTTAGAAAATGTAGCTGGAGAGTTTCTGAATGACCAAAGTGATGTTTTTTGTAGTATTACAGGGCTATGGCATTATGTCAGGAGACTGTGGTTGGCTCCCCTGTCCAAAAAATGAAGACATCTTGATATAAAGCAAAACGAAGGAAAAAGTGCTTAAACAATTGCTGAAGTTTTTGTGCAGTGACACCCAAATACTGGAGATGATGAAGGGTATTTGTGGCATAATCATGGGCTAGAGACTAAGAACGGAAGCCAAATAAACAGTTCAGACCAGCTTTTTGGTTTGTGCCTGTGGGTTTATAACAACAATAAATGTGCTGTGGGGCTACATAAGATCAAAGGAAACGGTGTTTATGACATTTTGGGGATGAGAGGAAAGGCACACTATGAGAGACATAATCTGCTTGTCCCATTCTTCAGTGTTTATAATGTTACAGTCCGTGTTGGGTACTTCTGTGACTTCATTTTCTAGCCTGGTCTTCAATCTGTTGCCTGGGTCCTGGAGAATAAAGAAGAAAATATGGCTATGTTTATGCTGGGATTTATACATTCAAGAGATAAACATGCAGAGGCGTAATTAGCTATGATTTTTTTCATCCTATATAGCTGGGGTTTTTTTCTGATTAATTCCAAGATGACAGTGAACAGATTTTCTTCTAATATTTACATTTTATTGCTTGTGGTGCTCCACTCCTGTTTCAGCTGAAGGGCCAGAGGTGGCTGTTGGCAAACAGCTCAAGCAGGGAGTTAGGGCAGTTTCCCCTCAATCGCTCCCCAAGCCATTTTGGATTTTTGATCTTTTGATGGAATTTAGTAGAAGTCAGCTTCTTGTTTGCTTGTTGTATTCAAATGACACTCTGCACAGCACAGACCCGTGTCAAACCTAGCAGATGAAAGCAGAACCCCAGTTTTCCAGCTGTTTTTAGAGAGTTTACCCATCTTAACTTTGATTTCACTTGGATGATCCACTGATGACCCTGCAGCTGCTTGTAACCTTCCCAGAAGGGTGAGGGAGCGGTGTCCGGGTGTGCCGAGGAACGGGGAGGTGAGCAGGTCTGGTTTCATGCAGGCAGCGCATGCCCCTCCGCGTGCCCCTTGAGTGTTGACTCCAGAGGCGTCTTTTATTGCGTGCTGAATTTGGGAAGAATCGGCGACACGAGTCGGGAGAAGCATCAATGCGCTGGCGCACGCGGTGAAGTTGTCCTCAGAAGTGCTCATCTCTTTCCACATCGTCAGCGGCTGGGGATTTGCTCTTTATTTCCTTCTTTCTCAGGTTTTGTGCAATTTCCTGAGCAAATGCCACAGGTCTCACCAAACCATCAGGTCTGCGTGTCTGTTGTACTAACCCGGGAGATAACACATACTGAAACGGGGTTCCTCGGGGGGGGATGTGCGTGTGATTTGTGGTGAATTTCTGCCCTTTGGTTTGAGTGTTGTTTCCCTCCGCCCCCCACCCTGTTTTGAGCTCAACTTGCGCTGGCAGTTTTGTTTAGTCTAGGGATCATAAAAATCGCTCCTGAGTTGAACGGATACAGTTTTATTATGGTCTTAGTATGGTTTCTGGAACTTTTATACGAAAATTATAAGGTGTCTTTGGATATTTTCATTGAAGTGGCAGAAGATGGACAGCTATGATAGTAGACAACCAAGACGCATCATCTTTAGTTGTTTTTAATAAACCATTTCATTCTGTTGTTGATATATTAAAAACTTCTAAAGCTTGTCTAGGAGCCTGTGTATTTATATCTTTAAAGAAGTGTTATGAAAAGTTCTCTTCTGCTGCGGAAACTTTGGCTGGAGTGAGCATCAGCTTTGTTTGAATGCTCAAGATGCGTGGGGGTGATGACAGTAAGATCATCGGGTAGGAAGTCTGTCTAGGAACTGCTACTGAGAGCAAGCTGCGAGCAAGCACTGCGTACCTTACAGTTTAACCTCGCTGGAGCCAAAGGGATCATTTCCATTAGCTTTAATGAGGGGTTGATCCATTTCCAGATAGGTTTGGGAATCTCCTAGTTCTGAATAATGCTTCTGCCTGGTGAGGGGTAGGAAGAAGAGAGCAGGGAGGATGAAGATGGATCAGAGCTGTGAACCGGGCTTGGGGGGGTGGGGTGGGGAAATACAGTGTGTTTATTTACCAGTGCTGAGATTCCGGAGGGTTTTGTTATGGGATAAAGCAGAGCTTGTGGATTCTAGTCCGTGATTTCTCACGGCGGCGAAGGAGTGGTTCTGCTGATGAGAACAGCCTGGGTTGTCCCTGAAGCAGTTGCCTGGGCTCGTCTGCTGAAACCACTTGAATTGAGGCCACGTGTCGGTCCGAGGCGTTTTTGTTTTGGTGCTTTGTAATAATCTTAAGGGCTTTGCACCTCGAGGTGGGAGAAGCTTTGATGGTGACCATCATTCCTTAGAAAACCTGGATGCCCTGTCGTGGGGGCAGAGGGGGCGTAAAGCCTCTACACTGGGGTGGTTCTGTAGCTGCGCCGGTGAGCGCCATGTGGGGGACTGGTGTGTTCTTGTTAATATTTTCCTTAAAAACTATGTGTCCTCCCTGCTCTCTCGGGGCACTGCCAGATGCAGAGTCTCTTATTAAAGCCACTCAAGAAGATTTGTGTTTAACACTACTTTTCTTGATGGAAAACAACCCTGGAATTGTTTCCGGCACCTTTTCCCTGCGTATATAATCTTGGTTCTCATATTTTTGTTGCAGAAGTGGTGATGCTGCTTTGGTCATGGGTTATTTTGGGGGATGATGAACGTGCTGCACATCACTAAATTTGGGGAGGGGACTGTTGTTTTTAAACAGTCACGGTGACCCACTGGAATTGAGTGATAAAACTGCGTGAATTTTCTTCTACCTTGACAGCAGTTCAGAATATTGTTTTCCTATTAGAGGATGATGATGTAGATGTAAAATGGTGCGATTGTGGTTTACGTTTGCTGCAGAAGGGCAGAGCTTCCCCAAGGCAAACACAGTGCATATGCTAAAAAGAATATAATTTATTAGCGCAAAGGTAACTCTTGCCGTCTAGCCAAGCCTTAGATAACGCATTTATTATGGAAGAAGATGCTAAATTGGCACAGGGCGTTTGGCCATCTGCAAAGCCGGCACTCCAGTTTTCTGCTGTTGCCATGGGCTGCAGACTCAGACAGGAAATCATGGCAGGGTGGGAAGGGGTCCAAAGTATACACAGCGAGTATAAGGTTTGCAGTTAAAAGCGAGGCAGAGAACAGGCGGTCTGTTCTGCACGGGCAGCGCAAAGGCAAACCGGCTCCTGTGTGCGCATGCGCTTTAAATGTCTTTTTCTATTTTATATGCTCATTTTTTTTAAAAGCTTGAATTTTTTCCATGTACAGTAACGTGTATAACTTCAAATGATCCATTTATAATGACGGGGGCTGATTCAACCCTCACTTAATTGGCCACGCTGGTCTGAAAGAAGGGTAAAGCGGTGGAGAATCAGGCCCCTGAGGTAACCGCGTGGGGTTGTGCTTCGGCACGCCCAGTGAAAGTGCAGCCTTCGGTCTCCACATCTTTCCTCCCCATCGCTCTGGAATTTGGGAGGGCAGGGCGTGGGTTCAGCGCACTGGTCAGCCCAGTACGGAGCACAGGGTAGAACCAGCCATAAGAGGCTCCAGGGATGGTCCGTCAAGAGGCGGCGTTTGGTCAGTGGGGCTGGTTAGATCATGGGGCCAGCAGTGGGTCTCCTTGGAGCTGGAGGGTGGAACAGGGAGTACGGGGGTGACCTGCTTTGGAGAGCACGCGGTTTTCTTCTCTGTTAATGAGAGCGCAAGCTGCATCATCTATGGTGCTGAACCACCCTGTTTGCAGAGCTCCCAGTGTGTCGGTAGCGTACACCTGGTAGACTTACGCTCCTGTGACAGATGATGGGAGAAAATAACTTCTCCATCAGTTTGTAATTTAATTTTTGAATAGAAGATGCTCCGTAACTAAAACATAACAAAACCACGTGGAATGTCGTGCTGGTGCCACGATCCGGACTGACAGAACAGGAGCTCAGCAAAGTTCGTGTGGTCAAAACCTGAGCTAAAACTTTTTCTCCCAGGCCCGTCTGTGGTTTTTAATTTTGACTGAAGGGGTGGTTTGTTCTCTGGGTGTTTTCCGACCGTAGCTTTTATTTGGCCCTAAGAACTTCTTCCTGCTTGCAGCCCCCTTTCAGCGGGGAGGAGGAGTGGACCTGTGAACAGGAGTGAGGTGAGGGCTGCGTGTTACAGCGCCAAATATCGCTGCATCCAGTACTGAGGAATCTGCCAAAAATGAGAGTGAAGCTACCAACTAAACCTGTTTAGAAATCAAATTTAACTCTAGTAGCATTTAACCCTGGGGCTGGGATCTGG
>NW_010396962.1:131343-134101 GCF_000710305.1 Buceros rhinoceros silvestris | reverse complement strand
AAAGAGTCCATTTCATCACCCTGTATCTTCCAGTAACTTTTTCATGTGTAGTATAACCTCACAGAGTTGCTCTTTTTTGGTTTTTATTTTAAATAAAACCTGCCTGGAGACAGTTTTCAAACTGCGAACTGCCCCAGCCAAGCCATCTGCCAGAGCCTGCAGCAGCGTATTGTGTTTCTGCAAAGCCTTCTAGTGAAACATCAGAATTCTGCAAAGTTTGAGCTGATTCTGGATCAAAAGAAAGGATCCAAAAAGCTGCTGCTGATTTACATGTGAGCCCTGCCAAGTATTTCTCTGATGAGAGTGCAGGACAAAGAAGTGCTCCAGTGATTGAGTAAGGCTGAGCTGAACAATCTGTTGTGGGTTATGGCGCTGATATTCCACAATTGTCAGAAGCTTCTGGGACTTGTATTTTCAATCTGTGTTTTGCTTAGAGGTGGGGGATCTTTTGTGGTCAGCTCCCTTGAGCCAGTTCTGGGGGGAGATACGATATTTCTTGCCTGAAAATGTTGCTGCAGCTTGCAGGGGCTGGCTTCCTCTGCCCTCGTCACCCTTAGTGATTGCTGGAAGACAACAGAAAAATGGTATTTGATTTGGCTTAATTAGGGAGTGATAGTCAAATTCTGACTTGACTTTGGAATCTGAATATGGGTGTGAATTAAGGATCAGTTCCTGTCTTAACATTGCTGTTTTCTGAGCTCTTACTGAGGAGATGCTCAGTGAGCGTTTGTAGAAATGCCTAATGCTCATCGATGGGACTGGTTCATCTGAGGACACTTTTCTGTTGTTGAGGGACAACAGGTTACTTTCTGGGCTCGTGGTGTGATGAACAGCCTGAGCTTTAAAAGGCTCGTGTGGGAGTGATTTCTCCTACTTTTTGTGATTTGCTGCTGAAGAGAAATGAAGCAGTTCATATAAAGCAGCTGCTTATTTTGGAACAAAATCAGCATAACACATTAAGGAACCCATTAATCACTTAGCTTGACCTTCATTTATTATTTAGAAAAACTTCTTGCATCTGTTGTTCATTTCAGAATGCCAGGGATGCTAAAAAATATGTATTCAGATCTACAGGTTAAGAGCATCAAATTAAGTTATAACAGGGAGCATAAAACCAAAGTGGTTGAAGTACTGGCTCTCCTTTCACTCAGTTTTAGGAGTTCAGGCAGTCACATAAATAAAGAACTGCAGAAATAAGTTGCCATGTGTAAATTTTTGTCTTGTGATAGGGACTTCTCCTCTTTGATCCTTGCCAGCACAAAGCACTTGCTTTCCTGCGAGTCTTTCAGGAGGGGGAAGAAGGAGAATTAATCCACCTTGTCCATCTCCTCTCTCCTCAAAAACCCCAACGCTCATTTCACAAGGGAATTCAGGCTCTTACGTTCCTTGGTGAAGTGTCTCTTTTATCCCCCTTCTTGTCCTAACGGTATCAGAGGAATTTACCTTGTTATAATCGCGTTAACTTGTTGCAGAGATTTTTGAGTGCTGTGGGTAAATGGATCAACCCTTAAAACCCAGATTAATTTTGAGATGAAGGAGGGGGTCAGTAGATGACTGCTCAAAAAGATGGCATGATTTGGGCAGAAACCTGCTCTACAGGAGCATGATACAGTTGTCTGTTGCTGCAAACCAAACCGTGAATGTGATCACGGGGTCAAACTTTCATTCAGCTCTTAAGAATGGGACCCAGTCAGCATTTCTGTTTTTATTGGGAGGGTACGCGTGCGTTTGTGGTGCTCTTTAATGTCTAGTAGTTCATAAAACTGGCAGCCTTAATTGGATGAAACAGTTAATAGACGCGTATGAGGTGAACCAGAATGAGATCTCTTGGGGTCTGAATTGCGTCTTCTCTTAAAATACGCATGGCTTGGCGCAGCGAGTAGCTGGGGTCGAGAGCAACATACTCATAATTTTGTTTGAATAATGGCATTCATGTAGCTATGCTAATGAGCTGTACTCTGCTGTCTGCCCTACCGATTGCGGACTCGACTCTCAGCTTATTTTACATCTGTAATGGGTTCTGCCGGCAGCAGAGCTTGTCTGGGTACACAGTGATGTAATGGATCAGAATCTGACCTTATCGCACTGCTTTCCCACAACTGGGGCAGCAAGCACACAGCTGTGCACAGATTTACTATTTTGTTTTCCAACTGGCTGCTTTGGGAGACGTTCTCTGGCCTCAACTTCCTAATGGGAGTAGTCAGCCGCTCTTGGGTAACAAGTCAGACAGAGCAGGCGGTGCTGCTGAAGGCTTTAAGCATTGCTGATTATCCGGTTCTGCTCAAAATGGTCAGGCTTTTAATGAATAAGAGGTTTATTTTTATGGGCAGTGAGTTATGTGCGTCCTCCCTGCCTCTGCCCTTATCTTTTCCTCAGCTTACAACAAGCTAAGGCAAAGCAGAGCTTAAGGAAGGGGTGAAGTGTTTCATGGAGATAGATCTCGTGGGCTCCTTTCCGTTCGCACCATGAATCTGTGCTCTGTCCAGTCAGCATCCCGCTGACGTTAGGGATGCTGCATGGCCTGCCTTAGCGTTTGTTGTTTTTTTTAAGTATCTTTGATTCATTCATTGTGAAAGTACTCCGAGCTTATGAATTAGACCCAAGAAGAAGTGGGAGGAGGAATATAAATGAGTACTTTGGGAGCTGGAAATCTTGCCTGTGCTGCCTAACTACTTGGTCGCATTAGAATCACCAAAGTGCAGGTTTAGAGAAGCTCCTGGGGGGTCTAGTCCAGCCCCCCACCCATAGCTGCATTCCT
>NW_010396962.1:99323-131253 GCF_000710305.1 Buceros rhinoceros silvestris | reverse complement strand
TTCCTGCCAGAGCTAGATCAGGTAAGCGATGGCTTTGCACAAGCTGCCTGATCATATTAAGCCTAGGTTGAATGTTGTTCATAGATTGCAGACCCAGACTCGTTGTTCTTTATCACCGACTGCCCATTTTAGAGTTGCAGTCATTGATGCAAATGCTGCCTGTGTTTACTTGGAAAACTGAGTCACTCTTCTATGCAACCAGAGTCCTGAGAAGCAAATATTTTAGTTTCTTTACCCACTGCATTCATGAACCAAAGACTCATTCACTGTTTCTTTGGAAAATGTGGCTCTAAATGCTGGCTGCCTGCTCTTCCTTACACCAGCTGCCCCGGAAAGCAGGTACAGGATTATGCCTTCATCGAACAGAACATCACCTACAAAAATTGACATACCGGTAACATATAAGCAAGCATTTGAAGAGAGTTTTATACCAATTAAAATAACAACTCTGGTGACGGTGCAAGTTTCAGCGTACCCACACCACTTTTTTTCTATCCTTTGCTTATTTTGCTTCTAGGTTATAAACTTCTGAAGAGACACTCTGCAGTAACTTTGTTTAGGTCTGGAACAACACTCAAGCTCTTAAAAAAAAAAACCAAACAAAAAAAAAACAAAAAAACCCCCAAAAAACAAAACAAAAAAAACCTGATGAGATTTGTCACTTTCTCTTCTGTGAAAATGTGAGGTTATGCTGAAATGTTCCTCAGCGAGGCTGGATCCCATTAGCCAGCCGTATCAGTTCTGGCTGCGGGGTCCCCTCTGGGGCCAGCAGAACCGATGGAGAAGGAACAGGGACATCTTTCTGACATACTTAGACACTCGGGAAATGTCAGCAGAGATAATCCTGACTAATACCTTTTATCTACCACTGAGGCATAGACTGCAAATGTTGATATACCCCAGAAAACGGCGTTCTCTGGTCTTGAGGAGCATAACTCAATTACATTTGGTAGCTGGAGGAAACTTGCTCCCTACAAATACAAATTTGTGTCTGTCTTTCTCTAATTGAAGTAAACCTCCTGTGAAATTGCTACCCAGAAATGACCTCACTGAGGTTGTTTGCTCAGGCTCTGGGCAATCAGTTTTGAGTACTCAAGAAGCCCTATGAGCCTGAGAATGAATGAGGTGGCGGTGTCCATCATACCCCAATCCTCCCTAATTCTTCTCTGCTTCTGGTTCAAAAAATGACTGAAGTAGTGTTCTAATGTTGCATTTATTAGTTACACCCACCACATGAAATCCAAAGCAGTGGCTCTCTATAGAATGCTGAAATGCCAGAGCTTCACTTCAGCATCTCGTATTAACCCAAGTAACCCTAGTGAGCTACTTAAATACAAACAGGAGGGAAAAATCCTGCGCTATTCAAAGTCTGTTGCCAGCGAGTCTTTGAATTTAGGTAACTTCATGCACACGGAGGTAGGCTTTATTTTCCCTTCATCAGCTAAAATAACAATAAAGCTGAACTTGGTGTGTTTATTTAATGCAACACAGGATCCTGCCCTGATGGTTTTCATCAGTACCCTTGCTTGCTGGTAATTAGGGGTTCTCTCCCATGGTTCTGGTTTTACTTAACTTCCAGAGTGTGCAGCCAGTTTAAGTTTCCAGAGATACTTGCAGCTAGTGTTGCCTCATTTACATGCAGATTATCCAGAGGGGACTCTTAAACACACGCTCAGGTTACAGAGACGTAGACGTTTTCAGCACTTTCTTAGTGGGTAACAGTGTTCTTGAGTAAGACGTTATCTTTTGAGTAAATACCTCATTCCACTCTGCAGATGTGACCAGCTCTTCCACCTCTTACACATGAGGATTCAAAGGAGGGCTGGGAGCTGGGATTGCGTGGTCCCTCTCCCATGTGCTGCTGGATGCAGCAGCTCATTTAAAAGGACCCACCTGAAGTGGGGTCCAGGCTGTACATTTGCTGCAGACAAGCCCTATATGCAATATTTAAGGTAAAAAAATGTCCTTTAGAGCATGTTGGTGGAAAAGGGGTAACAGCAGGATTCTCGTCTTCATGCTTAACAGCAAACTCCCTAAAAGTGACCTGAGAAATGCCCACACTCGTGTGTCTACCTCTGCAGCTGGGTGCCATTTGCTCCTGGAATCACTGGAGACCTGTGGAAGTAGAACAAATACGTAGCATTTAAAGCTCTCTGAAACAGCTTCCCTGCATAACTCGTGATGTTAAAATACCGGGTGGCACTTTGGCCCAATATAAAAGTTTTACTGGCACGAGTTTGGGCCAGTCGTGTTATTCAGGAAGCCACTACTGGGTTTTTCAAGTCATTTGAAATGTGTGCTGCTGAAACCCTTTTATAAATCAGTGCAACCTCCTGCAACCTCATTCAACCTCCCCATGCGACTCGACACCCATGTCCTGGGACTTACCCAGCGGGATGCTGGTGACATGAGCCGCAGTTGCTGGGTTGTACCTTCCCCAAAACACGACCGTTGAAGCTGAGACAGCAGGACTTGAGTTTTGGATTGCAAAGGAAAATAAAGTTCTCCTTTATTGTGTTCTGTGTGCATCTCAAATAAAATAAAAGGCTTTGGCTGGAAATACGAGTCAGTAGCTTGCGATGTGAGAGCGATGTGGGGTCAGCACAGGAGGTGGTTGGCCTGGACCATCGGTGCGTGACCATTGCTTCCTAAGGGTGGGCTTACACCCAGCTGGTGTTAAAGGTCTCCAGGACTGTGACTGTGTCTGGGGTATCCCCCCCGCTTGCATTCTGAGTGAATACTGGTAGTTGTGGAAGCGCCCTTGTAGGAGGGAGGCAGTGTTCAGGGGAGGTGTGTGGTGTTCTGATTGCAGCGGGATCTCTGTTTGTCTGAGAAGATGGTCTGATTCTGAGCTCAGTGGGCCTTTCCAGGTCTGTTCACTTCTTTGATCTGGCTTGGCACTTTCCTCTTACATTTTATTTTGCAGCTCAGCTGTTCTTTATCATAAGGGCTTATGAATTTGGTTAAGTACCTGAGCTCTGACTTTGAAAATGAGGGGTTCTATCGTCACAGTTTTATGATAAATAACGAAATTAAGAAGCTGATACTAATGTGTGTTTTAAATGGTTTCAATCGGAAAGCACAGTACAGTGCATCGGGAGAAACCTGTTTAACTGCTACCAGTAACAGTCTACGAACAGCAGCTTGGCTTTAAACCTATGCTTATGGAGCTCAAAAAACCTCATACACTCGTGACAAATGTATGTGAATAAAATACGGATACGTAAGCTCTTTTGGAAGTAAGGTCTGCTCTTGTGTTGTGCACAACTACAGACTGCAGTTTGGAAACCATGGGGAGTGCTGAGACTCCTTCTCCTCCTTCATACTCCATGCCCCAAAAAAGGGAAGGATGACTGAGAATGAGAATTATTGTTATCAAACAGGAGAGAACCCAGAACCAGAAGGATTTACTGTTCCAGTGTAGCACATGCCAGTGATATACTGTACTCAGTGTCGTGGAGTGCCCGTACTCGTTGTATTGATATGGCACAGAAAATTCAACTGAACTGTCCAAGGCCACTTTTGAGTCATTGTTAGAGCCAGGATTGAATTCTGGATGCTCTGGCTGGTTTAAGTTTTGAGCTTCTATGCTCCCCTTGCTCCCTCCCCTGTCCAGCTGTAATTTTAGAACTTGTGGTTCTGGAGGGCAAGTTGTACTGAGTGTCAGTCAATGATGAAAGTCTTCAGCGGTGATTTTATACCATGAGCATCAAACCTTCAGTGAAAATATCAAACAGTGCCAGACCTGACTGCAGCGAAAATCATGGGTGTTTGGAATGCTTCCCACTGCTTGCTGGTCTGGTATTTTCTCGCTGGTCTTGTTGGTGGGGCAGTCGTGAAGCAGAGCAGTGAAAATGTAAGCAGCCAGGGTGAGCTCCAGGGATTTGCATTCTGCTCAGCTGCGGCGCTCCGTGAGAAAGAAATTTAGTGGATCATGATGAAATGTTTAAGGAAAGCGTCTCCCTGCGCAGTCACCCACATTGGAGGAATGTTTCCACGTTGTGGAACAGCAAACCACCGTGCCTACTCATTACAGAAACATGTTGGTGCAGCTCACCGTAGATCACATCCAGCAACAACCTACCCGGACCCGTCTGGTGACAGCCGATTGCTCAGCCCGGCAGCGAGCTGCCTTCTGCTTTCTGATAAGTGAAGGTGGTTTCCGTAGTGCAAATTATGGGAAGGTCTCTCTCTTTCTGAAGCACAGAGTCATCTATTTTTGGATTTGGTTTGTATCACATTCGTGATGACTCTTGCCGGGTACGTCAGAACGCGTGTCATCGTGCTTTTTTTATAGATGATACAGCTGAGTAGAATTAGGGCATTCCACAGGCATGAGGAAAGGCTCGTGCTTTGCCCTTGCAGCTCTCCTGAAAAGCTGCTTTAGCTCACTCTGTGTTTGTACTGATCACCAACCATTGTTGGCAGCTTAATAAGAGGTGGAGAAGCTCTTGTGAGGGTGACACACAAGGGTTTCGGTATGCTGCTCCTCCTTTACATCCTGCTTACAAAATATTGCGAGGACTCAAGCCGGGAGCTGTAAAACTTATTGTCACTTTATAAAAAATGTGGGTTATTTATTAAAGTGCCTTTTGTTTGTGTTTTACACATACTAAGCTGTGCAGCACCTTATTAAGGCTGAAAAAAAGTTGCAAATTTAAAGTTAAAGGAAAATTTGGAACATATGCTGAAATGGTTTAGTTAAAGTGACCAAAAAGTGGCAAAACTGGAAGGAAAACCCTCAAATGTGTCTCAGCTGATATCTTGATGCTGCCTCATGGACAGGCCTAGGTCTGCCAGTGGTGTCGGGCTTCCCCCAGCACATCAAGAGTTGGAATTGTGTCCTGAACGGGCTGTACTCTGTGCTCTCAGCAGCTGGTAGGAGATTGTAGCAAAAGGGAGAAGTTTTTGGAGCAATCCCAGGACTGTGTGGATTTACAGACCAGTCGCGATCTAGCAAAGTATCTCCAGCGTTTTGTTGTATCTCCAAACAGGCAATGAGATCCGTCTTCCTGAAACTCTTTCTGATATCGAGTAATTATTAGAGGGTGGTCTGCTTGAGACTTACGGATGAGATGATGTGCAGTGCTTAGGCCATAAAGTCTGAACCATTTATTTTAAGAAATCACTACGATCAGAGCTCTTGCAGCACGTTTTGGTGGAGAGACGTGTTGTGCTTATGGCTCCTTTTGGGAGCGGAACATCATTTAGTGTTCCATTAAATAGGAACTGCTTTAGCTGAGGTAAAACCCAGGTTCTGTCGTTAATCAGTTACCGCATTTCTTTTTGTAATTACAGATATAAAAATCCAAAGGCTTGAGGAAGTTCATTGCCATAGCTTAAATATAAAACAAAACATGATTTATTACTTTGAAATCAGGCTTTAACTTTATAAAATGGACCTGATGTTCATCTTAGTCGCAGTGGAGTATCTGAAATGAGCATCTGGATTCATATCTACAAAGAAACTTGTTTTAAGTAATGGCCCTTCAGACCAATAAGAATTAGTTATTTAGTAAACTTGGATATTTAAGGTAAAAACCAAGTTCAACATGGAAACGTAGGTTCACTCTATAAATGTGTGTGACCATAAGTTTACCTGGTTTAGTAAACTTGTTACAACAGTCTTAAATGATAAGTTTTAAAGAACAGCTTTTCCGTAAATTGTGCTAAACCTCTGGAAATGTTTCTGATCTAACAGCGGCTGAATTTCTGTGTTACTGAATTTGTTTCAGGATCTCTCTTTCTCTGGAGAAAAAGATCCTGTATCATTTTAAATGGTAGGTCTTGCTGGTTACATGTAAGCTGTGGAGTGGATTTACTCTCCAGTGTGCCTTGCAGATCTGGTCTGACATCTTCCTGATGTTCCTACCACAAGGCAGGACAGGACTTGAGTGTGCATCTCCCCACCTCCTCCCTGCTCTGCCTGGTTGCCTGGCACCTGAGTTGTCTTCTAAGGAAAACAGGAGTTTCTAGTAGACTTCTGGCTGCGTAGTTGGGGAAGCAAGACTGCAGGGAGTCCCTGGAGTGGTCCTTCTGTAGGTTAGGCACAAGTGATGATGAGGATCAAATGGGGAGTGGTCACACCAGAGGTGTGCAAAGCTTTCCACGTCATTGGGTAGGTACAGTATTTTGACATTCAGATTCACAATTTCATCTTCTGCATGGGAAGGGGGCAATTGGTATAAAAGAGATATTTTTCAAGTAAATGCCAATAAATAATGAAGAGCTTCACGAAGCTAGTTGCCTCTCCTGGTGGGGAAAATTTCATTTTCATCGCTGCAAACCGAAACCACGTTACAGGTGGCTGCTTGCCACGGAGTCCAAACGTGGCTCTGTACCTTGGCTCTGAGAACTGAGCTGGCTTCATCCTTTCCCAAGAAAGGTTCTGGAGTGCCACTTACACCCTTCCAACATGGGTGGCATCTGCCTGGTGTTGTGTTTATGGTGCTGGTGGTGGGTTGGGATCCCAAAGCAACACCTGTGTTTAGGTGCAGTGGGACAGAACATGGTAAATACAGTCTCATCCTTCGCGTGCACCTGCGATCTGGGCTGTTGGGTCTGTTCATTTGTGGCTCGTAGTCTGTATCTGGTGGGATGTTTTACCTTGTGACAATTACTGCTGTGTTGGGTGTTTTTGGGTTTTTTTTTTTGTTGTTGTTGTTTATTGGATATAAGTTGGGACTTAAAAAACAAAACCCCAAACAGTCAAGTTGAACTAATGAGATGAAGTGACTTGCACAGGTACTCCAAAGAATAACTGAGGAGTTATTCTAAGGTAACACACTGTGATGTCAGCATACAAGGGCTTGTATTGTTAAAATGGGATGACTAGCATAACTCTGCATTGATTCTCGAGCTGCTAACAGAACAGAAAAGAGAGAAAGGCTTGATCCGTGCCCCCAGAACCGCTGCTCTGGCTCTGTGTGAACACGGCGTGAGAAGGAACCGAGTTGTTGAGTAAGAGTTCGTTGCTTGGCAGTCATTTTCGAAGTGGAAACACTCATGAAACCGAAACTTGAAGAGTCAGCTGCTGGTGGAACCAAAACCGAATAGAACACTTACAATAAAACAAGTTGACTGCAGCATCCCATTGAACCTTGCCTGGAAATTGATGAGGACTGAGTTTTGTTCCGGCAACGTGAATTGGGTTTTATTTTTGGAGGAATATTTGCTAAGATGTCCATCATTATTCAGGGTTTTTCCACGTGAGGATTTCAGACTGCCTTAGAACGGTGTAAGTGGAGCTGCTCTGGGTTTAAGTTGACCCCAGAAAGAAAAGAGCATCCGGAGAGTTGTCTGCCTTTATGTCACAACTTGCTGGTGAGTACCGGTGTTTACACAGTGCAAGCCCTGAAGTATAAGTGAACTCTGCAGTGGGGAAAAAAGTCTCTTTCAGAGTATTCTTAATGCCTCTGAACAAAGAGAAAAGATCAAAGCCAACCAGTCAACCCCATTTTTTGTTTAATTCGATTGATTTCCAAAGGTCCCTGTTACTATAGAAACTCCTGTAGGTCTTTTAATTACCAAATTTGTAAAAACCCATCAATTATTCAGAACTGCTCGGGGGGGAACAGTGGCACAAATACATCACCAAAAAAAAAAAGGCAGAAAATTTGCAAACAAACGATGGCAAAGGCAGCCTGACAGGCTCCTCTTGACAGCGAATAACACACCATCAGCACAAACACGCTGGGTTCAAGTTCCCGGAGAGCAGCCTCCTGTTAGAGGGTTCCCCTTTGGCTAAAGAGGAAAAAAAAAATCTCCGTCGCTGTCCAAATAAAGCGCTTCCCTCTCCACGAATACAGATGGTAGAGCTTGTTCTTTATAGACCCGAAATTTAATTACAGTCTGTCTGAGCGGAGCGGTTGTGTTATCACATTAATTAGCAGTTCGGGGAACCGCTTGCTGCTGGGGTGTGGAATACCAGGGGTGTGCGGTGCAGGTACTGGCTCTATCAAAGAGGAATCATTTAGCAATAATGAGCACCTTTCAAATAATAATTGCCTTTAAAGCAGATGCTGTCATCTTTTATCACAAGGTACGTTTCCAAAATGGATTGATACTCCAAACATGCTTATATTGACAGTTGAGCAGAGGAATTTGAGGCGTATCAGGCGAGCAATTCCTGACTGCCATCCCTTGACTTGAATTTGAGCTGAGTTGATGTATTTGGCAGGGACCTGCTGTAGCCGTGGGAGCCATCGCATTCTCTGACACCATGGGGGACCGCAGTGGTGACATTCTGGTTGTGCATCTTTCACTTTTTAAAAATGATACACTTTTAATGGCCAATATTCAGAATTATCTCTCTCTGTATCTTTGTTTTCTCCCCACTGCAAGAAAGCACCTATCACTTTTAAGCCTGTCATATTCCTTACTCTGGGTTGTTACATATCCTAAACTTCATTTCATTTTCAAAGGTTTTAGTTCTGTCCAAGTTGTAACTTGCCTCTGGATGTCACTTGAGTGTCAGCCCGCACCTAAATGGCTGCACCCTGCACGCTGACCCCGCTTGCTTGCTTGGCTCTTTTGGGAACTGGGACCACATCTTTTGGGAGCTCTTGCTTTCCAGATTAAACTAGTTAGTATCCAGTGTTACAGGTGATAGTAATAAGGAATTGCCAATGCTGTGTAAAATACTAAGGGGTGTGGATTCCATTCTGTCCATGCTTATTTGCACTTAGCTCAGCCTCTTCATTAATCCTGGCAGTTCCGCTACCAACACTTGAGCAGGGCAGCAGAGTGGCTTCAAGCATGGTTGTAAAGCATGGTGGGCTTGCACGCAGGTTTGGTGAGCTTTGTTCTTGCCTTTGGAAGTTCAGCCCTACTGTCTGCTGCGTCCAAAGGGGCAGGCTTTGGGCAGAAGGGTCCCAGGAACTGTGGTAGATTAATGGGAGGTGAATTCTTCCTTGGTTGTTCAACAAATGCTCTGAAGGTCTCAGAACAATCCCTCCCACGCTGTCTTCCTTCAGCCAATTATATTAATAAAACTAGAATACATTGCGGGTCTTCCCATGGCAAATCTGAGTTACACGGCATTTATCGGGCTGGTTCTTGCTTTGCTTCTTGTTTTACAAAGCTAAGCCACTACTGCCATGGGAGTGTTGTGGGGTTGATTCTTTTCCTGCTAGTGAAAGAACATCTCCCTGCTGTTAACTGAACGTGGTTGTATATAAAATAGAACAATAAGGGGTATTTCTGTTAACCCACCTGAATATGTTGGTGTGTGCTATATTACTGGGCCAGAGTGAAAATGGACCAGGGGTTTTTGAAAAAGCCCCCAAAGACTGGTGTGTTCACAGAATGTCAGCACGTTACGGGATTATTCCTGTGAGAGACTTTCCCAAACGTCACCTCGGTGCTGTTCGCTTCTGCGTGTTTTTCCACCTCCAGGATTATGTAAATCCCAGGAGTTGTGGTTAACAAAGCTTTGGTGTCAGTGAATTCCTGGGAAAGATTTTGTCCCTCCTTAATTAACGTCTTATGGTTTCATGGAAGCTGTGCAGGGCTTGTGTAAGTAGTGAGCAAACGATCGCTTCTCTTCACCTCATGCGTAATCCATGCCAGCGTAAAAGCACTCATCAGTAGTCCAGCCCATCTAGTACTGTGCATGGTAACACGAGTTTCACGAATACATCTTTGATTCCAGGATGGTGGTCTCTGGTGGAAATGTGTTGAGAATATTAATTAATCTGTCCTTGTAATTGGCTTTGCAGCCTTCAGCTGCCCATGCAGATTTCATCTCTGCAGACCTCTACCACAGAGAGGCCAACGCAAAATACCACCTTGCAGTGATGCTGCTCGTCTTTAGCGATCACAGATGATCAAATCCTAGCTTAGAAGCTTCAGTTGAGAACATTTTGTGCTCTTTTGGGGTCTCCTAAGTGACAAGTTGTGCAAATGAAGACCGTACAGGGTCAGAACCTCGTGGCCCTGTGGTCCAACAAGCTGTGGGTGGCATGGAAACGTTTGCTTGCGAAGAAGTACCTTGATGCCCTGGAGGCTGCCAAGCTTCCACAAGACACTCAGATTCCTCATATCACAAGGAGACATTTAATGCTTAATCCTTCCAGTTGACAGAGTTGTAACCTGAAGGACTGAAATTAGAGAAAAATTTTACATCGCTGTTGAATTTGTAGTTTTAAAGAAAGGAAGATGTACCATATGTTAAAAGCTTTGAACGTGCACTCGCACACAGAAAATTGCCGTCTGAGCTGGTTTATGTCATTAGCTGCCCAGGAGTTTGTGTGGACAAACTTGTGTCCACTTTCCAAAGGCTCCCGAGCATGTGAGTGCACGAGGCTCCCCTAGGAAATCACAGGGGTAGGAAGTAAAGCACATTTCAGACAGTGATTCCAAGTGAAAAGTCATCTTTTTTTTTTTTTTGGCAATGTTTCCTAATGGATAGACAAGGTTGACCTGAAGCTGAAAAGTGATATTCACAAAAGTTAATTTTAATTTGGAGAGAGATTTTCTTTTTTTCCCATCAGCTCCATGCTTTGAAATATCCCCTAGAGAAGCTTCCATTTTAGACTTAGTTCTTTATTGGCTTGTGGATCGTTATTTCTATGTGTGAAGTGGAGATAACGACATTAAGTTCCAGGACCCATAGCTGAAAAGCCCTTGTTTTTCCTTTGTCTTTAAAAAAAAATTTTTTTTCACTAAAAATTCATTTTTTGAATGAAGACTCTGATTTGGTTGGTTTTGTGCTGGAAGTTGCATGCAACGCAACGAACAGTGGAAACAACTGTTTGAATTGTAACTTCCTACAGTTAAAAGTCGCGTGTCTGTTGTGTCTAACAGCACAACCTCCCGAGGTGCCAAACTGCCGCAGATGATGAAGTTTCCTTTAAAGGGTAATAAACTCTGTGTCAGCGTGACAAAAGAACTCTCTTATCTCTGTGGAATACGAACGCCCTTTGAAGAGCTTCATGAAAGACAGCAGCATGAAACAAGCCTAGTGGATGGTTATTTTGGATTTCAGTAAAGTGTGTCAGCCCGAAGGCTGAAGGGATTATCTGTGAAAGAAGAATGCTCCCCTCCTCGCCAGCGAGTGCTGTCTCCAGAAAGGCCAGGTACAAATGGCTCTTCTCCAGCCGTGCTTCAAAGCGGGGATGGCTCCCTGCAATGAGTGGAGCCTTTCAGATCCGCGGGATGGAGCTGTGGATGAAGAGCAATTTGGGTTTAGGTTAAAAGTAGATCTTGAAAGTGAATAAGTAACAGTCATCCTGATCCAGCGTGTGGTTGTCGACCTCTGGGATTGGAACTCCTTCTTTCTCTTAGCTTTGCTTAGACTTGCAGGTGAATTCAAGTGACCAGGCACAAGGGTGAACTAGAACAGGAATATCCACATGTGAATTTTCTTAAAAGTTGGTCTCCCTGCACCAACTCAGTGTTAGCCTGAAATGAGGGGTAGGCTGGACTCGAACCTTTCGATTGGTCACAGTCATATTTAGTATTTATAGATTACTTTTTATTGCCTTTATTTATGAACAAGCTAAATACTCAGCTCTTACTCAAAGGCAAAGACCCCGTGGTGAGGCTGAGCAGAGCGTGTCAGCCACATGCACAAACTGAGGGCAGCTCCAACCAGCAATGAGAAATGATTTTACAGCTTTCAAGATCTCGTGCGTTAACCATTTGAGGACTAGGTACACATGTTGCTTCCCCCCCTTTTTTTCCCAGGATTAATTCCAGGGAATTATTTTTTGAATTGGAAACTGAAAATTGAAGAGTAGGATTTTTATTTTTAACTGGCAAGGGAGGAACCATTTCTATTTCATAATATTCCTTGTGTCCCCTGAAGAATGAACAGTTTGGCCAGTGAGCAGGGTTCGATGGACCTGCCGAAGGGCGAAGCTGTGGCTGGTTAGTGGATAAATAGCTCTTTATCTGGGAACTGGCATGTTGTCCATTATGAAGATGATGAGAGGAAGAACCTGACAACTCTGGAGCCACCTTGGCTCCACTTCACCTTATTGAAAAGCTGGCTTGGGTCTGTGGGTGAGGGTCTGTGGGTGAGAGGCTTAAGCACAGACCAACGCGCAGAAGGGGGACAGAGATGGGTGGCACTGGTGGATGGCCAGAATTCCAGTTATTAAAGCATTTGGATGCTTTTGGTGCTGTTTCATTCATTAAATGCCAGGATTCTGGGGAAAAAAATAAAAGGGGATGTGGTCCAAAGCTACTGGAACTCAGCTTTACAAGCCCCTATCGTTCCCAATCGTGTTTGGCAAACGGCAGAACAAAATTAATGATGCCAAATTATCCTTCTTTGCGGCGTGTGATAGCTCAACCATTTTAGCTCTTTTAGCGCGGCCAGTGATGAAGCTGATAGCACACTAATGTGATCCTTTCAGGCTCCTCGTCTATATTAATGAGTTTTAGTCATCTAAGGCAAACTGATAACTACTGATTAATAGCTCAGCAACTTTCAAACTGGCATCAAAGGCTGATCTCTCCCTTTTTTTTTCCTTTTTTTTTTTTAACTCCTTGATGGGTTAGGAGTTAAGGCAGTTAACAATTAACTCTAAGCTTAATTGAATTCCAGATGTTCAATTCTTGATGGAAGTTAATTTAATTCTGATCATGGTTATAGCTGATTTCAGTCTTGATTTTTTTTTTTTTCTTTAAAGTAGCTTTGAACTTGCAAAACAAGAGCGTGATTCGTTTCACAATTTTTCATTTTTTTTTAGCATTTTCAGGCTGTTGGAAGAGGACTTGCTAAACTAATTGCAAACAAAGATAAATTATCATAGAAGCATCAAATAGCTACTAGCAAAAGCAATTAAAACCCCTCAGAACAACTCTAAATTAGCAAGAAAAGACTTTTCTTAAATCTTTAGGCTTTTAATTTCTTAGTATCTTTTAATTTCTATGATGAAGATATTTTGGAACAAGATGTACTGGTAGAGACCAGGATGAGAGTTACAGGTATGTGCATGTGAGGAGTTACTTGTTTAAGAAAATGGGTAGGAGGGTTTGGATGAAAAAATGAGAGTAAAATAACAAACCCAAATCAGTCTCTGAACCAGCCTGGAGGGGTTACATGCAGGTGAAGCCTTTGAAAGCTTCATTGTCCAGGATCCAGCCTCTAGGTTTTCTGTTGAAAACTCTGTATCAATGTGGGATGCACAACTCCAATACTCATATCTGGCTTCAAAACATGCAGGTTTTGAGGTTTCCAACAGCCAAGCAGGTGGCAACTTGTGCCGTTATTGTTACAAATGCTCCTCTCTCCTCCTGGAGCACTCACTGAAAAGTCCATCACACAGCTCAGGTTCTTGTCCAGCGCATTTGATGTGCGCAGCGATGGGAACGAGATTTGCAGGAGACCGGTCTCACTGGAGAAAGGGGAATAATAATAATAAAAAAAAGGGTATTGGTACAAGTTTGGTCTTTGCTTTCGATCAAGATGTTTTGCAGGCACTAGATATTCCCAATGACATCTGCTAGAAAGATAAATCCATTGTAGTGGAAATTAAATGCATATTTTAAATTCAGACGGTTTTGTAATGTATTGTCTGTGATATAGAGGAAAAATAAATGTGAAAGCCATTGAAAAAGCTTGTGTAAAACTTGCATGTGTGCTAAAGAATGTTGTCTTTTAGAATTAGAGCCCAAATCAGACTTTCTTGTCAGATTGACTGGTTTGTTTCTAATCTTAAGAGTTCTTTTCTTCTTTAGAAACTGAGTTTAAAAAAGAGCTTTAATATTCTGCAACAGAATTATGCATCTGAACAATGAGCATCTGCTACAGCTTGAGATTCCTTCTCCACTTGTAAGTGGAAAACGTTAAGTGAAGATCAGTCTGGCAGAAATAAAGGAACTCCCAAGTCAATTCTTAAATGCCAAATTTTCTCCTCAGAACTGGCGTAAGATGAAGATACCAAAATAAAAAGAAGAAATGAATAGATGATAGTATAAAACTTTTTTAATGCTTATAATTAGGATCCCCCAATATTGACATTATTTACCACAGAAGAGAGGAGCACTAATATAAGGAACTTAATATAAATCACTGAAGCCTTTCAAATGCAACTGACTTAGAAGGGCCTTTGTAGCAGAAAACGTGAGATATATTGTTTATGCAGATGGGATGCGAGAGAGGTCTGATTTGCAGGAGCAAGCTTTGGGCTTTTCTAGCAAGTTCAAGCTTCGAAAATCCTAACCTGGCGATGCAGAGTTAAGAGCCTCGTTTTTAAAACAGAACAAAACATAACAACCCGCCCCCCCTGCCCCAGTTTTGGTTAGGTTTATTTTCTGGTATTTTTAGCCTGCAGTGTTTAAGTTATTGTTCTCATCTGTGAAGAATGGAAGGATGGATCTTTTGGTTTTCCTTTTTTTTGTTTGTTGGGGGGTTTTTTGTTTTGTTTTAAGGTACATTCTTCTGCTCATTTAATGCTAAAACTTTGAGAGATGTGCTTGAGAACCTTAAAAACTCCCCAATTTTCTGTAGAGTGGTGAGTATTGAAAAAACTGCTGTTCTGGAGTCTTGACTTGACCTCGAAGGCTGTTAAAGCTCCCATAGCCTTAACACTAATAATTAATAATTTGGGTAAATCGTGCTTTTACTGAGTCTTACTGTCTTACTTTCTCACATGAACTAATTTTTACTGTATGTGGACATCGAGAATGTCTCCTGATTGCTCTCTGCATCGCTGTTCTTGTTTCTCCGCTGCGAGCTTCGTGCCATCCTCTAACCACAAAATCATTACAGCAAAATGCGTATGTTGAATTTTCTCAGACAGGATGAGGAGGAGTCAGCCACTACGCCCAGCCTCTTCCTGGGTATCTGGAGATAACCGTGGGTCACAGAGCACAGCGAGGGAAGTGTCGTAGAAAATCCAGGGTGCAGTTTTCTGTTTCACCGAGTTCAGACGAAGTTTAGGCTGCCAATGAAACGAGATCCTGGTCCCCCCGCGCCAGCCATGTGCTTCCACTGTTTGTGTTTGCTCTGGCAACTCCGAGTGCGGGCAAGTTGGATCCGTTTGCTGACTTAATGGAAAACTTACATTCAAAACTAAAAGCAAGTTTAGCGTCGGATTGGCTCGCTGACCTGAGACAGAAAACTGTGTAATCCTGTGCAAGGCTGAGAGTGACAGCATCTACCTTAGGGAAAAAGAAAATAGGATTTTACCTTCCAACAGCAGCCAGCACAGTGTAAAACCGTGACCTCCAGTTATAAACTCTGACTCCATCTAGTTTAAGTCTAGAGAGCACTTAGGAGCTTTTTAAAGCATCAGTTGGCACCTACAGGCTTGTCGAAACCCCGAGATGGGGGAATTGCAATAGGGAAATTCCCGGTACCGGCTCTGACTGACTCGCTCCTCGCCAGTGCCTTACCTGCAGCTCTGAGCATCTCTGACATCATGGGGATTTCCTAGAGAAAAAGGAGATAAACATGAAACTCCCCTGCAGTCTAACCTCTTATCGGAGGATGTGGAAGGAGTGTTTAAGCACTGCCGGTCGTCTCAGACGAGCAGGGAGAAGCCTGCTGCAGCCCAGCTCGGTGCTCTGGGGGACGGCTGCTCCTGTCAAGGTGGTGACTGACTCACCCAGCAGGAAAGCACAATTTCCAGGTGAAAAAGAATGTGTTATTCTCTCGACTAACCTAATCTTTCTGGTTTGTAATACATGAAGTAGTGGATGGACGCACTTTGTTGTTGTTGTTATTATTAGAAGCTTTTTGCAAGCTCTCATTCTGCTCCCCTTTGTTTCCCTTCCCTTTGATCCGGATCAGGAGTAACTCCGTTTGAAGTCAAGGCACTTACAGAGCTTCGCATTATCCTTTAGCTTTATTTGTGAAGTAGCACAGGTCACTCGATGGGGTGTGCAGCACAGAACCAACCCTTAAGTCAGCGCAAGTTACGGTTTGTTGGACCAAGTTGTGTTGATGGTGGGAACAGATACTGCAGAAACAGTGTGTAGTAACAAACCTGTTACAGTACTTACAAGTGGGGACTGTCCTAAACAGTCCCTGTATAACCTATATAAGGTGGAGTAAATTCATTTTCCAAATTGAGGAGAGCAGTAGCCCTACCAGGTCTATCAGGGACCTGTGAGTGGAGCCAGTCTGGTGCAGCTCTCCAGAGAAATTCCTGTCGCTGGGAGGAGTAAAGCTGCCCTCAGCAGACCTTGGACGTTTTTAGGGAGGCTGTTAGAGAAATTCCCTCTGCCTTGTGCATTCAAGAGCCGGCACTCTGCAGATCAATGTTCTTTATTGCAGTGGCTAATAAAAAGAGCTTTATCAGGTTACTCTGCTTTGTGGCTGGCTCTTACATCTGTCTCTGTTAAGCATTTCTCCGGTGCCAGAACACCCACTTGAAGCAACTGGTCTGAGCGCACGCGGTAGGGTAAAAATCGTTAAAAATTGTCGAAATACACGATCAAATAGGAGCTGACTGGAAATGAGGATGTCTGGTTGTAGCTTGGTGTATAAAGTGTGTCTTTGCAAAAATATTTTATGGTTGTGGTAAAAATCCTTGTGCTCACCTGCTTGCTTCTGTATGATTCCAGAACTGGAACATTATTAATTATTGTATGAAACTCCATTTTTCCCCAGCACATCTATCCTACAGGCCTTTTTCCTCACTGGATTTCTTTCAGATTTTGGGTCTGGTCAATGAAAAGGATAGAAGGTGTAAAAGTTGTTTTGGCTTCTTTTGGTGTAACCTTTAGCCAGAGGTACACGATTCTGCAAAACAGGAAGGAGAGGAACATGCAGGCTGTCGGTGTGCTCCGTGGAAGCCCCGCTCCCTGAAGGATCGAGCTATTTCATGTTCCCCTTCTCCAGCGGACCATTACGGCATATAATGCAGCAATTATTTTGTTGGGTAGGTGTTTCATTACCAACCTGGGCCTTGGAGGTGATGGGAGAAAATTTGTCTTGACCTTGCAGGGAAGCCATAAAAGAGAAATGATGTCTAAATAATGAATGTCTGGGAGAAATGTGAAATGGCTCACGGTGTTGCGCTTTGCTTTTGTGACATCTGTGCATTGTGCTATAGAGAGCTGGTATGTGGATCATTTCAAAAGCAGGAATATTTTCTATTGTTTCTTTGCATTTTTGACCTTCCTTCTCCTCCTTAATGCCTCTTAAATACGGTTTAATTTTTTTTTTCCTCCAGGATGTGTGTTTTCCTGGTTTTCCCTTAGGACTGGAGCAAACCATAAAAAGCAGATTTGGGAAAAAACCCTTGAATTCCGAAGTGAGGGTGATGGGATCAGGTTTTTATTCACTAGGCTTTGCCATATGTGCGGCATTTGGTATCGGTAGCCACACAAGAACGATCTTGCCTCCTCCCTTTGATGATCCCGTGACAGCAGGACCGATAGCGGGGTGGAAGAGAACATACAGGAGGGGCAGCTGCTGCGACGTGTGGCCCTGCTCAGGGTGTGGGGGTAGGAGTGTGGGGTGGTCTCTGTTGTGGGTGTTGTGGAGTTTTTTTCTTCCTTCATTTTCCAAAGGTAGGTGTAATAGTTTTCAGGACCAGTGGTTATTATTCCTGACATCTGAAACTTGTGTTGCTTAGTCCCTCACTGAGTAACCGTAATGCTTTTCATGCTTCTGCCCTTTCCAATGGCTTTGGGAAAAGCTGATTTCAATAGAAAAATAAATTACCCTAGAATAAATAGTTCACCAAACGACCTAATTTTTAGATCTTTTCCTCGAAACAAGTCTGGGTGTTCCCATGGGGTGTTTTTCTTCTAGATCTAATGGAGATGGAGGTTCTCCTTTGCCAAGCGAGCGTAATGCCCCCAAAGATCTGCTGATTGGGACAGATAAAAGATCGTTGTGTTGAGCTTTATTAACGTTCCTAAGAACCCTTGTGTGACGTTATCCGTCACACCAGAGTGTAGGAGTAACTTCTGATTGTATCTGGCTGGAGAGACCTCCCTCCATCACTGCGGAGTTCTACATCCTCAACCATTCCAGATACTGATCGATCAGCTGGTTTCTGTAGGAGCTTGGCAGTCTTTGTTTTACTCCTAACTGAAGTGTTCCTGTCCCTGGCTCAGATTCCTGTAGAGAAGCAAACGCTGAACATAGCCACTGGTTCGCGGTACCCTTGCCTGTTTTGGTGAGGTCTCTCAGGCTCTGTTAGAGCCATGCTTCTTGGCATGGGAGGTTTGCAGTGGTTTGAAGAGGCATGAGGGAGAGGGTTAGGCAGGTCTTGGGTGCATAATGCAAAACTTAACAGTCAGGGCTTAAGCTGAGGTATCTGTGAGAGGCAGGGGCTCCCAGCTGCCCGGGTCGGAATGAAGCCCCGGAGGAGAGCCGCTCCTGCTAGCAAAGCTAAGAAGTTACTGATAAGGAGATCAGCAGCATTTTGCCTCTTTTTGAAGCCAGTTTTTAATTTTATATTCCTTTTGGGAAAGAAAAGTCTCATTGGATACACTGGGCTCCAAACATTGCCTGTGCTAGTCCTCACGTGGTGTCTAAAGAAGGACAGTGATGCTTAGCAGTGGCCAAGAGGCTCTCCTTGACGTACCAGCTAGCCGTGAGCCCTGTATGCCACACTGCTTGTGTTTCTGAGGTCCCCCTCCTCCAGCCAGAGCTGTACTTCTCCCCTCTTCCCCCTCTGTTGTCAGTCTCACTTCCGTAGTTCGGAGTCTCAGCACAGTTCCAAACCTGCTGTGTTGGTGCAAACCAAGTGCCCGTCGGCTGAATCAGCCTTGGGGCCCTGCTCTAACTCCTCTGCCCATTCTTAAGGCTTCCTGAGGTGCTGTTCTCCTTCCTCCAAGGCTCTCTTTCCTCACTGACTTCTCCTCCACCTTTTCATACCTCCTTTCCATTTGCTGATACTTTCCAATACTCGTGTGTTGAATTATTGCAGCTTTATTTTGTTGTAACTTCCCTAGCATGGCCTTTTGCCAATAAAGAACTGTTATAAAACATTTTCTGGGAGCTGTCGTGTCCCCGTAGGCGTATGTGGACAGCGATGACATCTTCCGTGATTTCAGCCATAGCTGGCACTGCTCAGGTTTGAACTCTGTGCCCAATAACGTGCTGCCTGAATCTTGTCATCTTTTTATTGGGAAAATAGGTATCTAAAGTGATTTAATGAGCGTAGGTTTGTTGGAGGTGGCTCAGTGTAATCTGTGGGTCTGGGAGGAGCGTGTGATATGTAAAAGCAGAAACCTGATGAGTTGAGAGGTCAAAAAGCAGGATTCATCTTTCAGTTCACATCACTACTATAAACCTAGAAAAATACTCAAGGAGCAACTGATGTCAGCCGAGTTGGTTGTGATCTCTGGGAGACTGGCCAGCCCTTCTCAGGGCTTCCGGAGAGCCTTGGTACTATTTTGACATCGTGGTGACTGTATCTGAGAACGCTAACAAGACGTCAGTACGGTGTCAGATGTGTACATATGTACGTGTGTACACGCAAACAAGATTGAAAGCTTGTGATCCTTTATCTCATGACCTATCTCTTGCTTTACCGCATCTCAGGGGAACCACGTCGCTGCTGGGCAGTTTGCGCTGCGCCTTTTATTGCCTGTCCTTTAGCTTTGCCATAAAGAGGTGCTTTTTGAAAAAACCCAACAACCCAGCAAGTCTCTGTTTAGATGATCACGTTTTGCATGTTTCCTGTCAGCAGATAGTTGAGATAAGCAAAAGCCTGTTGCTAACTGTAAGATGGAAGGGGCAATCACTGCCGCTCCTCAGCACTGCGATGGCAGCGTGGACCAGCCCAGCAGCTTTGTGTGCAGTTTGGAGTTTTTTTCTTCAATCAAATCAACAGTGACGATACAATGTCAAGTGACTTCCCCGAACTCTTGGCTTGAAGTCACGAGAAGGTTCTGTCTGCACGTATATGTGCTTCAGGAACAAATCCTGATAACCAAGCGTGTGGTTTCCTTCATTTCCTAAGATGTAAGTCCCCATTTACAGACCTACTCAACGGGGGTCTGTGTAACGTGCGCACCGTGGATGTGAAGACGTTTCAGTTGCGGGAAGAGAGGAGTGAAGACGAGACCCCTGGTCTCATCTCCTCCATCAGGCAGCCTCACTAGCAAAGGTTTGGGATTTGTGTGGATTTCCCGAGTTCATTGTAGTGCAGAGCGGAGTGAAGACGAGACCCCTGGTCTCATCTCCTCCATCAGGCAGCCTCACTAGCAAAGGTTTGGGATTTGTGTGGATTTCCCGAGTTCATTGTAGTGCTTGCAGAGCCCCCACATCATTCTGAGGAAAGAATTCTCCCTCTCAGCCCCTACAGAGACCTTTGAATGCCAGCTTGATGCAGAGCATGGTCCAAGGTTTTTTCTGGTCCCGTGCAGGGTTGCTGTAAGGAGTTTGTCTCACCTTTGGGTCTAACCAGCGCTGTACTGGATTTAGGCAGTTGTGAATGAAGCTGGGTCGTGCAGACAAGCCCTCTCTCCGACTTGGAGTGCTGTTGTTATTTTTCTGGGCTTTTTGTGCATTTCTGTTTGTGGACGGTGAGTGCCCTCCACCACATACTTGCCGAAGGTGGTGCCAGCACAGCAGCCACCCCGAAGGGTAAGATAAAGTTTCTGTGTGGGCAGTGACAGCGGAAGAATCTTCAAAGGAGTGATGTGGAGAGCATCCCTCAAGACTTAACTCTCCTCATCAGCTAAACAAACCTGGACCAGTTAATCCTCCTGTCCCACCAGTGAGTTCCCACTGTCTTTTCTGAAGTTTCCTCTCTTGGGCTGGTACTTCCCCTTCAGAGGGGTTAATTTTGTCTCACTTTCTGACCACGAGGGAATAAAATATAGGCTCTTTATTCTTTTGTTCCCCCTCCATGGCCCATGTTAATTTAATTTGACAGCCTGGCGAATAGGATTTGTCAAATACTGTAACCTTAAGCAACGCAGATATTGAAAACCGTGCCCTAAATTGATATAATCCAGATGTGAGAACCAATAAAACGCTCAGATGAAATGAAATGTCAGGCTTTGTGGGGAAGGAAAGGAAGAAATACTTTTTGCCACTTATTTTTCCACATAGCATAAAGTGCAGAGCAGGCTTCAATCAGTTCTATGAGTCTCCAAGAACAGAAGTAGGTTTTGTCATCTCAGTGCTGGCAGCGAATAGTAAATATGATTGATAGCAAAATGCAGGATCTCTCAAGACTCGTTAAGTGAAAGCAGTGCGGTGTTTGGGCAGTGACAAGGCTGGTCTTGGGCAGTATTTACAGCCAAGTAACTGAGATGATCTTGGTGATGTCTGAGGAAGTGAATCCTGCAGTATAACCTATGATGTTTGACCCCCTCTCTCTTCCCATCAACACCAGGCACTGCTCGGAGATACCGCTTCTCTCTCTTAGTAATACCAGCAGAAAAGCCACCAATTTACCGATTTTAGGGCTGCAGGAGTTATCGGGTGGAATTAGTCAAAGAACTGGAGACGAGTTGGGGGAAGAAACCTTGTAAGGGATTGCTGCGTGGGTGCCAAGCGAGCTCCGGCGTCCCCTTGGGAATTTCACTTGTTCTCCAAAATACATTCTCAAATTCTGTGCATAAACCAACTCCTGTTTCTCCAGCGTTTGTTCTCCTGTACGTAGGAAGAGTCTGAAAGATAATAGTAATTATCTTAAACTAATTTTCAGCTAAATCTCTTCGTTTCCTCTGGTGACCTTTCTTTGGCAGAAGGGAAGAAATTCTGAATAACACTAGGCAGTGTTTATCAAGGAGTTCATTCCCCAAAACTGCAAATTAATTTTAGCTCAAAATGGGAATTTGTCTAACTCAGAACATAGGCCTAATAAGTGGGATTAAAATGTGAAGATTAAAGCATTTCCGAAGATTTTAATGCCAATATGAATTGTCATTTTAAATTTGCCTGCACTTAATATAAAAGCTGAAGAAGCTTTCAATCAAAACAAAACCGTTTTTCACATTTTAAGAATAATTTGATGGTAAACCTGATGTTGTGTGCGTAGCTCTGTGACTGCTGGTGTTGAGAACACGCACTTGAATTGTCTGTACTGCATCGTTGTGGTGAGATAAAATAAAACTGGACGGTTCTTAGACTTATTCCATTCTCTGCCACATGAATTAGGTGTCCAGAAATAGATTAGGAATTGAGCTGTGTTTAAACCACCACCCACAACTCGCTCTCGGGGAAAAACCACCTTTCATAACTGACTAAAGTTTGACCTGAATCGAGACTGTCTGTGGTTTCGATGACACAAAATCCCAACTCGTATGATAAGATTTTGCAAACCCAGCTGCTGGCTTTGTGTGATTTTTCTTAGGTCAAAAGCTGCAGAAAGAACCTGCAAGTTTTACTGGGGAAAAAAGTAATTTGAGAAAATGCATGTGTTGGAGCTTTTCTTCCTCCTAAGACACCAGGTTAGAAGAGGTGGGGGACTCATCCCCTAATATCAGCACAATTAATGAAATAAGCTGCTTGTGTTGGAGCCTTGAGTTTGGTAAACTGAGTCGCGTGAAGTTAGTGCGTGAACTTAAGGGGCTGGGACGCAGCAGACCTTAGCTACGTTCTCGGTTTTGCAATGACTTTCTGCACGGTCTCAACACAAAATTACCTCTTACTCTGTATCTCTGATAGCAAAGTGCTGCTAATTCTATGTCTGAAGGGAGGGGGTTTTTTTTATTATTTTATTTTGGATATTGAAAGAGCTTCTTCAGGTAAAGCTTTTGGCAAAGATAGTTGCTGGAATGCAGTTTTGGGGCAAAGTCTGCAGTTTCTGGAGTCTGCAGGCATCCCTCCCTTGCCAGGCCAGGCTTTAGAGTATGTTTTGTTTGCAGCCAGCTTAGAAGTTCAGGCTGATGTTACTCCTAAAGGGGCAAAACTTGAGCAGATAAAATTTCATAGCCCTGGATATTTTCCAAGGGAAGTATCCTGTACAAAATGCAAGGTGCCAGAGCTGTAGCTGAGCGGTACAAACTTCTGTCGAAGCTTTACGTACGCTGTCAAGGAGCAGTTTTTGCATCGGTCGCAGCTCATTCAGATGGAGACATCGCTGTGGAGGGATGTCGGGGACGGCAGAGCCATGCTGAAAAAATTCCGTGGTTTTTTGAAACAATGCACTATCTGTCTGGGCTCTTTGAAACCTTGCTATAACCAAGTGCAAAGACCCGTTTAAAAAACTGTCTTTTCAGCTGATCGTACGGTCCAGCCTCTTGGGTTCGTTTGATTCATTCATTAGCTGTGTAATCCATTCGTTTCTGCTGTGGTCCCATAAATCATGTGCTTGCCAGAGTGGAGAGAGTTATTTGAAAGGATGGAAGAACCATTAAGTAGAAATGAGAGTATGTGTAAAACGTTCAGCCTGCGTAGCTGGGGGGGACGAGCACTCCCTCCGTACAGTACGGAGCGGAAAGACCGGCGAAACCTCCACCATTTCCCCTGTTCCTGGTTAACATAATAAACATGGAACTGGGCTGTTCCCAGTAGGGACATACCGCAGCTTCCCAAACTGGGGATAGTTTTCTTCTGTCCTGCTCAGCCATGGCTTTGTATGTTTTTCCTCCACATTACAACATGGTTTTAATCTAAACAGACATCGGTTCTGTTCGCCAAGCACATCAAATGTACATTGCAAGGAGAACAGCGTGGAAGGAAGCACTGTGGCTCACCAAGTGACTGTGTGATAGGACAGGGGAGAGGAGGGGGACTGGAGGAAAGGGCTGAGCAGGGAATGGACCCCCTGAAAGCAAAGCAACTAATGGAAAAAGCTGTCAGTGAATGGAGGTTTTGTATTCAACTTTGTGAGGGAGATTCCCCTGGGCAAGGTTAGGTTCCAGGATAAATGAGATCTCCCTCCGAACGGCGTTCTGCCCCGTCCGGGTAGAGGCATTACCTAGTAAGAAACAGAACTGAGAGCATTTATTGCCTGTGTTCTAACTGACGTGATTCTACCAGTGTCTTATTTTGCCTTGATTGGAAGGGCTGTCACATCAGGAGCCCCCTATTTCCTTCTAGGCTCTCTCAAGCACCTCCTCCAACTTTTGTTATTTTTTCTTCCACCTTTTTATACTTGGTGTTGGTGGAAGGTGCATTGGCTCTTCCTACAGTTGCTGAAAAACTATCCAGAGAACAGTCAATTCTGAGTAAGTCTCCATAGCTTGGTGTCTCTCCACCTTCTGGGTGGGAACTTCACTACAGAAGAATTTGGGTTTAGCTCCTGTGACAGTGAGAAGTTTTAAAAACCATGGAGAGTAGTTAAAAAATATAGGAACCTGAAAGTCCCTCAGTCTTAGGATTATTTTATTTTTCAATTTTTTTCTCATTGTTTTTCAACTCCTGAGTGCGACCAGTATTTGCAGTGAAGAAATATGGAGCATCAGACACTGATTTGAACCGTGCCTAGGCTAGCCTTGGTGTTCACATTGTCATAGCTTTTTGGGAACTCATGCAAGTGCTCCATGAAGTGCTCTCATGCCTTGGGGACTGCTTCAGGTTATTCAAATCCTATTTAGTTAGCAAAGCAGTTAGATATGGTTGTCTGCTTGGTAGATCAAAGGTTTTAAACCAGAGTCAATTGCAGTTGTCTCTAATACAGTGACATAGGAGGACTGTGATATTTCAAAAGTTCTGTTGAACTTTTTGGAACCAGACAGCTTACAGAAGTAGTCACGTGGGGAACAGGCATGAGAAAGAGCCGTTCTCAGAGTGAGAGTGCAAAGGAAGCAAACTGTGTGTGGAAGGCATAGGAATGGCTTTAAAAGAAGAAAGAAGCTGAAACAGTACATGTCTCACTCTACAGCTGGTCCTTCTCCAGCCAGGCAGGCAACAACCTCACGGCAGCACTCCCTAAGGACTTGGCGTGGCTGGGGCTGTCAAGACCAACACCACGGTGCTGCTGAAACGTAATGAAAAATGAGTTGAATGGTGCCAACACTTTATAATGTTACGGAGCTCTTACCCAGGTAGCAGGATCCTGCACTGAACTGTTTTATGTTCAGTTCTTACAAATCTACACCTCTGACTCCTGGTGTGCGAGAAACATGTTTTGCTCACACTGAGGCTTTTCAGAGATGTTGCACGTTCTCAGTCTTATGCTTTGATGTACTATATTTTGACAGTTGCTTCAAAGCTTTGGTGGATTGGGCTCCAGAGGGTTGTGGATTCAGACTACAGCTTCAGCTGGAGGAGAGTGAGGGAGGGAAGTCAAGTGTCACGACAGTGTCTGAACGCTGGGAAGCAAAACGATACTCAGCAGCAGAGCAGAATTATAGGACACTTGGGACCAAGTCACTTCTCTCTGGAGCTTCTTCGGTTTGTTGTCTAGAGCGGTGGAAATGGTCTAAACTCAAGGCTAGGGGGAAAATGCAGCATTTCAGTCCTCGTTCTCACACTGGCTCTCCCCTTGTGGCCACAGGTAAGATGTTTAGTTTCCCATCTGTCAGACAAGTCAGACACTCACTTCCCCTCCTCGCAGAGATGGTGTGGGAACCAGCTTCCACTTACCGAGTATTTCAGTGTGCTGTGGTTCTTTGTGGTTCGGAATGGACTTTAACCGTGGAGACTTTTCTCTGTGGCTCAGAAGAGACCACACCTACCACTCTGCTCTCAGCTTTCTTTGAGTTGCCAGAAAATAGCTAATAAATTGGCGTGAGCTCAGAGGAGAGCAACCCAAACAACTCAGGGACTTGGCCGGAGGGGTTAAATTAATAACGCAAGATTAAAAGGGATAAATATATATAGTTTGGTGAAAGCTGTTCCCCTGGAGTTAATTATGTCATATTATTTTAAAGATGTAAATGTTGAAGGATTTGCTTAGTGTGCTCCAGAGAGGTAATTGGCAGAGAAAAGAGGAAGTAAAAAGGAACTTTGGGTTGAATACCAAGAGAGGAGAATTTCCTGACAGTGGATCTGTTGCCTTGTCAAGCAGACTTGCAGGGAAGCGCTGAAAGCCCCGCTGTTTGAAACGTGAAAGCCTCCTAGTTGAGGAAGAAGCCCTGAACTGAGATCAAGATGAAACCCCGTGAGTCTTGTCTGTCTCAATGACTATAATCGAGAGCTTCAGCCACCGTTATTGATAGAGCGGCGATACCCCGGAGCGCAGATCAGAGATGCTGCCCTAGAAACACTCAAACAGGCTTTCCCTGCGTGTAATAAAATCTGCAGAGCAATCTGGATCTAGGCTGGCTTACAAGTCAGTGTTGAGGGGCCACAGCCAGCGCTGGTAGATATTCTGCCCTTTTCTGTTCCTCTCCCAGCAGAGGCACAAGGACAGTCTGCTTGCAACTACTGTGTCCAGCATGGCGGAGCTGCCCGTGGGGTACCTGAGAGGGCACAAACCAACCGTCCCAGCCTTCCACCATCCTCCTGATCTGTCCTTGTAAGAACAACAATGGGAAGCTTCAGAAACTACAGAGGAAGCTTAAATAGGAAAACTCTAGGAAAATTAATTTAACTTCCCAATTAATTATGAACATTTTGCCCCTTAAATATTATTGTTTCTCTCAGATTCTAGGTGTTCCTCTGCTGCGGTAGAGACTTGGGTGTTTGAGGAAGGAGAACTGTGGTGCCCTGGAGTTCCTGGCAGGCAGATTCATCCCGGTAGTCTGAGCAGGGTTCATTAACCTGTGTTTAGTGCTGTGCTACTGCAATTACTGCTCTTCCGGTGATTAGACCAACTCGTTTAGACCTATCCAAGCATCTCTGCAATGCTCAGCAGTCAGCTAAGCATTTTTCCTAGAAAAGAGCATCAGCAAAAATAACAGCAATAATCAGTATTTCTGCCGGTTAAATAAGTCAGAGACTTAAAATCAACCCGCTCTGATTGTACAGTTTATTTAGATCAGGCAAATCCTGAACTCTGGTCTGTAGAGGTAAGGGAGAAGTCAACCTTGATCATGGCTTTTAACTTGCCAGACACTGGGTTTGATCAGAGAACTGGATCAAGTGTATCAGAGAACTGGATTAAATATCCCCTGTTAAAAAACAAAAACCAAATCCAAACAACCCAACAAAAACAGCAACAACAAAAAATCCCCAACAACAACAACAAAAAAACCCAAACCCAAAACACCCCAGTGCATTCCAAACCACATATAAGAAATTATAGCTGCGAAGCCTTAATCATATGGGAAGTCCCAAAGTTTTTCCTTTCTCTAGGAGCGCTTAAATGTCTGCAGAAAGTCTGAAGCCAGGACTTTAGTGCAAAATTGTGTGTTCTCTTTAAATCTGTGATTATAAGCATATGTGAGGTCTTACAAATAATGCTTTTGCCAACCTGTGTTACCGGTGCTGCTGAAACCTGCAGGGTTTCAGTCCCAACCAGGAGCACAGTGATGGTCCAGGAATGGAGGTCCAGATCTATTCCCTTCCTGTCAGCGGTTCATCGCTTTCTGCCGCACCAGCCATCAGCTGCAGCAGGACATCTCGGTCCATAATTTACGTTTAGTAGCACATTGGATTTACAGCAGTGCATGAGGCTTTGGGGCGTCTCAGATGGAGGGTCTACAAGGGGAACATCTCCAGAGAGGTGCAGGTGTGTTGTTTCAACCTCTTCATGTCATCTCTTTTTAGGATGCTTTTGGTGTGGGGTATTAACTTGAAGATAACTGGATCTTAGAAAGCAATCCCAGTGGAAGGAAAACAGGGAAATAGAGTTGCTGAAACTCCAGGAGTCTCTTGCTGTTCCTGTGCTGAGCAACTCTGATACACGAACACAGCCAGGCAGCGGTTTTATCAGGATGGGAGCTGCCAAGCAGTTAAATGGGGAAAAAAGTTCATGTCTGGAGCTGAGTGCATTTGCTCTATTCTTTCAAAAGAAAAATTTAAAAAATATGTGCTGTATGAAAGCTTCCAGAATACCATATTGTTATTCTGCTTAATTAACTGATTAAGAATTTGAAAAGCTCTAGTATTTTTGGTTTAGTTGAGCTCCTCACTTCAGACTCCATGTTTACCGGGAGAAAGTCTGGTGTAGGCACTGTGCAAATTAAAGCTGAAGTGACAATTCTATTCCCAGGACCTGTTCTGGAAACCGGGGTAAGGAGCTGATTGGTCCAGGCTGGTTTAGCTTTCCTTATCCGCTCTTGCCGTCAGTACACCAGGCTCTGCATCCCGTCACTAACACTGCTCCGGAGAGAAATGCCCTGATAATGAGCAGTCACTTGGCTGTCCCATTCATTAGATATATTGTGACTTAATGATAACGTTAATTGAATTGGCTGAATAAGTGCTCTTTGGGCAAGGTGCCAGAGTTCCAGGGGTTTGCGGAGCAGACGTGCTTCTGAGGAAGTGGAGGAGAGACGAGTCTGTCTTACAGTAGGCACCGAGCTGGCGTCGGTTCCCGCAGTTCCCATCACCTCGCGGCTCTGAAGTGATGTCTATAAAAGGAGGTGCTGGCTGTGGTTTCATGCTCGCAAGCGCTGGGTTGGGGTTTTTTTGTCGCAGTGATGACGATTGGAATTGGCACTCCACAGACGGTATTCCCGACCCTGGCGGCGCACTCACCACCATCCACATTTTTTTTCTCATTTGGCTCTTGATCCTTACAGCACGTTCCTGGCCTTGGCCTAGAGGTCAGTGGCTCTTTACCTCTTTCTTTACCTTCTGCCCTCTTTAGGTCTCTGGTGTAAGGGAAATCAGAAGGCAGGATAACTTTCTGTGGTCTCACAGGGGTTCCTAGCAGCAGGGTTGCTATTCTTCCGTTCCATTGCCTAGTCCTGAGTGTTGTCCCCCGTTCCCCCGCAGAACCTCTGTTGGGGAGTGCCGCACCGCTTCGGATATGGGGCTCAGCCTTCCCGCGAGACCCCGCCACGGTAAAGGCAGGAGAAGCCACAGTAGTTGCTCTGTGGATATTGTCATTGTGAAAGTGAAGAGGTAACTCTTCCTGACCCATGCTGATGCTCGCTGTATGTATATTACCAAGATGCGAGTTCTTTCATTATTTAACCGTTATTTTTACTCAAGCACAGGTATGTATAATAGGGGCCATTTAAATGTACTGATTCTGCTGGTTAGATATTCCTTGCCCTTAAGTAAAATCCTTAGAGGCAACAAGGGGGTGTGTGTAGACAGAAAGACAGGGAGGGTCTTTTTTGGTGTTCTGTTGTATTCTGAACGTGGATTTTTTTTTTTTTCCTTTTTCCTGCCTCTCTGTCAAACTTTGAGCTTCAGCAAGCTGCTTCTAACTACTAACACATGTCCGAGCATGGGGAAAGAGATGCAGGAAGGAATACTCCGAGGAGTACAGTAGCATTTCTGCATTCAGTAAGTTAGTCATCAGCTCTTTTGGTTGTAACACAAAATAATAAAATGAATGATCTGTGAAGCTGCAATCGCATAGCAGATCTTAACTGGAGTTTACCTTATGTTTTCCTTAGGAGGATCTCAGAGCGCTTCAGTGCTTTGAAGTAGGGAGATGTTTATTGCCTCTGCTTTACAAATAAAAATGCGAAGAGCCAGACAAAGCTAGATCTGGAATTTCTTGATTCACAGCTGCCATTTACTGTTTTCAGTGTGAGATGCTCTGTGGAAGGAGTTCTGAAAATTCAGCAAGTAGCGATTGAGTGGGAGATGAAACCGTGTCTGAGGTGTTGGAGATAACCAAGATCTCTTGCTTCTTAACTTGGTGTTTGAACCACCAATATCATCTTAACGTTTCAAAACCAAACTCTAGCAGCTCTTGCCTGCCCTAACCAGACAGGGGCTGTTCTCCCTAGAACTTTTTGAAATCTCCATCGCCCCTGCCCCAACGCCGAGCCCAGTCAGCTCTCCAGAGATTTTACTTTAGTGCTTTGGCCTTTTACTGTGCAAACCATGACCTGGGGGCCATCTCACCACCTCATTATCCCAGCTCTGCCTTTGAACACTTGAGAATATTCTTTCTGTCTCCACCCCTCCCAAAGTAAGTACTTTCCTCCCGTCTTTTAAATATGACAGACATATGTCTATTTACTTTAAGTTCTTAAGTACCGTAAAGTTGTGATTTATCTGCTGTCACCTGAGTATTTCTTGGGGAGGGAGGCAGCTCTAGAAAGAAAAGCACTAATAACTGTCTTTTTAAATCAAATTATGTGTGTGGTCAGTATCTCCATTAATTTTTGGTCTCACATCTGAGTTGCCCATAAAATGTCGATGACTATTGCTGGCAGTGAGCCAGAAGCAGCAATGGCTGTAAGGAGGAGAAGCACCTCTTCCCCATAATTGCTGTAGTGTTTGAGGTCCACTTGTACTTCTAGCAGATTTTAGCATTCTCCTTCTGTGCCTTCCTGTGTTATCACCTGGGCGTCAGCGCTCATAGGGCTGAGGCTTTGGTTCAAGTCTCATCTTGAACACATGCTCTGTCATCTTTTTTTTTTTTCCTTTGTTTTTGCTCAGACTAAAAACTTTGGTTACAAATCTCAGGAACAAGTCCTTTGAGCTGCACCAGTCGTTTCTTGGAGGCTAATTATTGTGTGTTAGTAAATGAACCAGGTAGAAAGAATGTTAAGTATATCAGACTTGCAGCAACAAGTCTCCTGTCAGGAGGAAGAATGCTCACCTCTCCCTAACTGGTGAGATACCAGCACTTACAGCCACCAGCTGGTGGGAAGGCGAGGAACAGAGTAAACCAGGCGCAGGGATAGAATTATAAGTATTAAACCATGAGCTGCTTCACGTAGAGAAAACTTTCTAAAAAGCAGAGACCGTTTCCCATGCCACACATGTGGTTGTGTGCTGCTGGTACCGTAAGGAAAGCCTCTTCTCCTCTTTTATTTTTTCCCCTCGCCCCTTCCAGACTTGGTAAATGCTGAAGTGGGACAGGAATTTGAATGCTGACTCAGGGGCATCAGCACGTATCGTGTCCGGGTTGGTTTGGTTCCTGCTTTTCCAGCTATAACAGGATTTCTACAAATGGAGTTTCAGGCTCTCAAATGCATCCACTTGCCCAGAGGGGAGTAATGAAATCCAGAATGTAGCAATTCAAAACATTCCTGATTCCCCACCAGTCCCCTGAGTCACTTAGTGCGCGGGACTCAACTGAGGAGTGAGCTCAGTTCAAAACAAACCTGGAGCTCATTATCAATCTGGGCTGATTTAATCTCACAGCCCTTTTATTCTTCCTTTCTGGGACTCTCTGAGGTGAAAGTTGTTGTATTGTCCACTGTGGAGGGAAAGTGCCTCCCGGCAGTGCCGTGGGGTTTGTCTGACAAACTCCAGGGCTTTGCAGTCCAAGAAGGAAGCTCGTGCTAAAAGTAGGGCACGACTCCGTGAGCTCCGTGTGCCTCGCTGCGTTAATCCACAAGATGGATGTGATAAACTATGAAGTACATATTTTGAAGGTAGATGCACCCCCTCCCCATTTTTTTTTTCCTGCATCTATAACGTGCCATGTGAGGTGGTGGCCGTGTTAAGCAGACCCTGTGCCAAGGTGACAGATGCTGAGGCGGTATCAGGTATCTAGCAAGTTCTCCCATCTTGGCTTATGAGGGTATAGGCAGTAGCACATCGATCTCCGGTGTCAGCGTTCTGCATAATTAATTAATTAATTATAACTTTCTGTGGCAGAGAGGGAAACGGTGTAATTCTGTCTGCGTGTGTTAATGGGAATAAATGGATCTGTTTACTAAGGATCTATGTCACAGTTCTTTTTTTTTTTTATCTTTCCACTGGTTTATCATTTCATCTAGACTTTTCCACTAATTAATTATGTGGTAGTTAATCTTTGTTGCTGTTTGTGTATCTGTTCCATCTGAGTAAGTTTGTCTTCCCTAGTGACTAAGAACAAAAGCACGTATGAACTCCTGATGTGCAAAAAGTGACCCCAACCAAACTACACTTTTAACCCTGCGGCTGTCGGTCACGTCTGCGGCTCTGAAGGACACATATCTCTGTTTCACAGTAATGTCTCTCTCAGTGCGTACCCCAGCCTGGCACTGGGGTATTCTTGATGTCAGCGAGAAGATGTGGCACCTGCCCTGTGGCTGGAGTGACGGCAGGGAGGTCAGGCTTCATCCATAGTGCAGATTCTGGAAAAACGGGGCAAAGCTCTCG
>NW_010396962.1:94712-99225 GCF_000710305.1 Buceros rhinoceros silvestris | reverse complement strand
CTGACATGGGGTGGTGTTCTCCGGCAGATTCCCATGCGCGTGGGGAGATGTGCCCTGCTGACCATGTGTCAGTCTTGCATGTGAGCAGCAAGTGACAACCTTGGAACGGGAGCTTTGTCCCTGAACTGTGGGTCCATGACTTTGGAGGTTGGGAGCTGTCATGGTCTTTAGATTAGGGCTCTCGAGAAGGTGGCCTCTCTTTGCTAGGACCTCTCCCAGTGCAGACAGTGAAGGGCTCTTAGTGCGCTCCACGCTGCCTGTGAATTGGGACAACGACCAAAATACAAAACCGTTTCACTTAGAAGCTACAAAACTACGCACGTTTCCCCGCTGTAACCTAAGGATGTCATTTAATCTGGAGTCTCTCCAGCTGCACGGCAACCGGGAAAGCTCAAGTGAGAGTTTGACTTTCAATGCAGAGGGGGGTGCATGTATTATTCATGATGCGAAATGTAACGCAGTAAGCAGGTATTTGTGTTTTCATTCAGGTCAGTTAGTTGCCTCTCAAAAAACCTAGCAAGTATCAGGTTGGGTTTTTCTCCCTCTCTTCTGATTAGGTTTTATCCTCTTTCCTCGTACCCTTCTTATCTATTCTTAATTCTCTGCAGAAATGCTTCACTGAACATGTCAGATGTTTAATATTCTGGTATTCTCTGCATGGGCTCAGACATTTTAAGTGGTTGCTTTAGAAGCCCTATAAATTGATTTACTAAATATGAATAATCTTATCTTAAACTGTTCTGCTCTTTGAAAAGTAAAGGCCCAGGAACCATGAAGAAAAGTTCTTGGTTAAAATTTGAGCGTGAATCAAAAATTGCTTCTAAGGATATCTGAGTTTTGATTGTTTCTAGTGCAAATGCTGCATGGTCAGAGTTTGATCTGATTTAAAACCCTGGCAAGCCTTGATGTCAGCACGGTTACGCAGGGCTGGCTTTGCAAGCCTTGCTCCTCTGAACACAACCCAGGCTCTCAGTCTCCTCAAGATGAGCAAATGTTTTCCTGGGAAATTCACTTGGTTCCATCTAGGTTTTCCCACGCTGTGATGTGTGAGGAAGGCAGAAATGAACATAGACCATCAAAACCGAGAGCGGTGTATTAACTGCCCTGGTATGAACGATGGGCATGTCCATGTGTATTCTGTTTCCCTGTTTACCAGTGAGGTAGGGATTTCTCCCAGTTCTGAGAGGAAAGAAAAGTGCAAGCCGACCTTATTCTGCCTGGCCAGTGACAATGGCCAAGCTGTGTTGCACGTTATTACTGGGTTTTTTAAAGTAAGAGATCTGGAGACTGCCAAAGCTTTAATCAGCGTGTCTGCAGATAGTGGGGCGTGCTGCATAGCTCAGCTATTGCCGCTGCTTTTCTGCAAAGCCTTTCATCTGCCCGCGTGGTGCCTGAGTCCTAGTCTCTTTTTGCTGTGCTGATGCTGCTACCGGAGCCGCGTCCATCAGTGGCGTCGCAGCATCCTGGTACGCACAAGGGCAGAAACAAGTCTTGTATTCCTTTGAGACGTGAGAGTCGTCTTCTCAGCATTGCTGCCACGGGGTGATTCAGAGCAATCAATAGGGCTGCTTAGATAAGTCCGTGGTTCCGTTTGGGATAGTTCAGGCAGAGTGTTTAGTGGTCCGGTGTGCTCTGCGCCAGTGTGACAGCAGTTGTTTGAAGGATGAGCTGTTGTGCGCTGTGAGCAGGATGTAATAAACTTTCCACAATCCAAAGCTCACCTCTGGGCGCTGTTTCTGTTCATCAAAACCGACAGTGCAAGGCGCTGCATTTTCTGTCCAAAAGAGCTTTCAGTCTGAGAAGAGCTCTGACAAGTGGCTGTGTCGACCGTGGGAGAAGAACTAAGTAAAAACCACGGCTGGGGATGGCCTGCTGACCGAGTGTGGTCAGTACCACGATCCCAGCTCCAGCTCGTGCCACAGCCTCTCACAGGGAAAGGCTGCGAAGAGCACAACAGTTGGATTTGTTGGCTTGTGTAGCTTCTGGACATGGCCTTTCCTTAGTTCTCCCGTGACTCTTGAACATTGTTCAAATGCAAGAGCCTGAGGCCCCGGGAGGCTGCTGGTCCCTCTGGCCTTACAGCAGGGGCTAACGTGGTAGAGTGTGTCTGTGGTTCTGCTTGTAAAAAGAAGCAGAGCATGTTTTAAGGAGCGTATTTCCTTTCTGCCTCCCCTCGGTGCGTACAGATGTTATTTTGGGGAGAACCGTGCAGTGACGCTGGTCTGCAGAAGATGTAGACTGTACTGGTTCCTAAAACCCGCTTCTCCGTCTCATGCGCCTGGACATGTTTATGCTCTTGTAACTCAGAAGGGCTGTTCTTATAGGTTCCACAACAAGATTTATTTTCTGGGACTTACTGGAAACATTATCAGAGAGAACTCATAGCTAGTGACCCAGCTACGTTGTGTTTTTCTGTCTGTTTTTTATTACACTTGTGGTTTCCACTAGATTTGCTTCAGCTGTGATTTATTTTCATCTTCTGCCCTGGCATTTACTGTTGAAGCTTGCCTATTCCTTGTGTTTTGTTGAGTGTCGCTTCTTTTCTCTGCTTTGAGTTGTGGTTTATTTTGTGGTGACACCCAGCCCTTTGTCTTTCTCCTGAGTACATGGTGCTGGTTGTCCATGCAGCTCGGCATCTCCTGCTTGACCCTGAGTTCTTGCTGCCTGTTTCTGCTGCTGTTGCTTTTATTGAACCTTGAAAATGCACTAAAATTGGGTTTTAGTCTTCTAAAAGTATTAAGGCTCTTCTGGCTTATTGGACAATGCTTCATATGCTGATCACACACTGATTTCAGCATTTAGTGATTGAAAGGTAAGAGAAATCAGGAGAGGAAACACCTTTGGAGGCTGTTGAAAGGATCAGCCAGAGTAGAGGCTGAAAGCATCAGCTGCTTTGGGCTAGAGCTGCCCCATAAATGTTGAGTGGCACAAGTGTTTCCATCTTAATTTTGCCATATTGGTGCCGTGTCTGAATGCTCATGGTGGAATCTGTAGGCTCTGCAGGTTGCACGCTGGAATGTGGGTTTTGGCTGCATGGACAAACCGCAGTGAGCAGGGTGGAAATGGTGGAGCTTCCCAAGAAGAGCAAAGGGATGAGTCAATTGGGCTGAAAAAAAACCCCTGTTGCTCTTCCAGGCAGCTGGAAGCCCTGCTCTGAAGGGAACTTTTCCACAGGAAAATACTAAGACAAATCCTCAGTCCTGTCCCCTTCAGGAACTTCTTGTTTGTTTGTTTGGTGAAAAATAGCTGGAAAACTGGTAATTTTAGTTAGGGTGTTTGGGGAGTTACTTAATGTAGTACATGACAGTTTGGTGGCATTCAGAGGCGTCTGAGATGATCTTTAAATCTTTCTTTAATTCATTATGTACAAGTTCTGGGACAAGTGTTCAGCAGAGGTTGTTGGGTGGTGAAGTAGGAGCCAGTTTTCTCTGTAGACTTGAGGTTCTTCTGATCTCGGAGACAAACTGTGACCATTGCAGAGCCCAGGATGTCCTTTTTTTTTAATTTGCTGTCCAATATGTCTGTTAGGGCTTTCCATTTTGTCAGTACTGTGGGCTTTTTCCAGCTCTCAGCCTGTGAGCTCGGTGCTGTTGCCTGCAAGACCTGTAGTCCAACACTGTGTGTATTGTTTGGGCAGGAACTTCTCGTTTGATTACCATGTGAATCACAGTCTTGCTGTGATACCCGCTTATGTCATACATGTCCCGCTCCCACGCCCACAGAGCTTGCATAAATCCTCTACTTTGCTTCTATTTATTTTGTTTCTTTTGTAGTAGGAAGGGTGGCTGGAAACCTCAGTTGTGGAAGGCGAGTGTGGTCGGCTCTTGACAAGGTTTTCTGGCTTTCCTTCTTCTTTTCCTCCATACATACAGAGCACGGCCTTATCTTCCCTTCCTAAGCCAGGATCCCATTACACTACATCCCCGCTCTGTTCCCTCTCTCCCTCAACTACTAACACAAGTTATTAACACAAACCTGGTGCCTGTTCTGTACCTTCCTGCAGTCTCCTCTCGTGTAAAAGATGCCATCTCTTCAAACGCCGCCATCCTGGTGCTGCTGGGAAGGGCAGCGTCTCACAGAACTGAAACGTTAAGGTTGTCTACCACGGCTTCTTATCTTGGGGCTTGAGTGTGTGCATATCACCCACTTGTCAGATAGGATCCTGCTGCTTATCGTCAGCCAGGCAGAAGTCAATCAGGGCAGCTTTGAACTGATGCTGTAGACCTGGGGGTGGTGCTGGGGCAACTGGCGCAAGTCACCTGGCCAGGGACTGTGATGTTGTTGCTGGCGGAGCTCTGGATATGGCCAGTGTTACTTGTTGAAGGTCCAGGGAGGGACTGACCTCATGTCTGAGTGCTGTTCTCCAGCTGGGTGTCAAATGTGTGACCAGGAGGAACAGGGAAGCGATTGTCCCCCTGTACTTGGTCGGCACTGGTGAGGTCACATCTTGAGTGCTGTGTCTCAGTTCAAGAAGGACATTGAGGTGCTTGAGTGTGTTCAGAGAAGGGCAACA
>NW_010396962.1:89719-94579 GCF_000710305.1 Buceros rhinoceros silvestris | reverse complement strand
GAGCCAGTCTTATGAGGAGCGGCTGAGGGACCTGGGGTTGTTTAGGGAGAGACCTTATTGCTCTCTCCAACTACTTGACGGGAGGTTGTGAGAGGTGGGGGTGGTCTCTTCTCCCATATAACAACTGACAGGATGAGAGGAAATGGCCTTAAGTTGCACCGGAGAGATCTAGGTTAGAAATCAGGAAGAACTTCTTCACAGAGAGGATCGTGAAGCATCAGAACAGGCTGCCCAGGGAGGTGGTGGAGTCCCCATCCCTGGAGGGGTTTAACAGCTGTGCAGATGTGGTGCTGAGCAATACGGTTTATGGACCCTGGCAGTGCAGGGGGAATGGTTGAACTTGAGGATCTTAAAGGTCTCTTCCAACCAGATGGTTCTGTGTGAAATGTGAAGAAACCAATGCAAACCCTTGGGGAACAGCCGGATGCTGCAGCAGAGGGAGCAGCGTGCCCGTGGCACGGGCTGTAGTCTGTCTCATCCACCAGAGAGCTGGCACTCATAAGGAGATCCAGATTGAGACGTCTGGTAGTAGCCCCCAGGACGGGGCTCAAGCAGAGATAGACTGGTCTTACTATTCATGTCAGTGGCCTGACATGAATTCCCACTGGAATTTTATGGTTCTGTTATTTCAAATGAAACTCTCTGTAATCGTTTAAACCGTTTCATTGTTTGCAAGGCTCTGTCCCTGAGCAGAAGAGCAGGGAAGCGAAGTGTTAGGCAGAAATATGTGACTGGTAAACCACAGAAATGGGAAAAGAATATAGAGTGTGAATAACCCTTTCCCTCCCCTTTCCAGGGGGCTTCAGTTTGATGCCATCTAATGAACAAAATACAGCAAACGCTTTTTTAGTAGGAGGGCTTTTCCCCGATTCTTCAGTAGCCGAAATACTTCGGATTAACCAATCTGGTTTGGTGTTACTAAACAGACTCCCAGGTTTCTGCCGTAATAGTTCTGGAGCCTGGAGTCCTGCAGGGTGAAGACTGGAAGAGAAGTGGATTTGGATTTCCTTGGTCAGTGTGAACAGAGAATGGTCCAGTGAAGCTGATGGGAAATCGTGTTGAGTTGAGAGGGGTCTCAAGGGGAATATAGTGCTGGAAGTCTCTTGGAAGTGGCAGGTTAAAAGCAAAGCCTTCAAAATGAAGCATCAGGGAAGGGATATGGGCATTCCCTGTGCCGGACGGAGCGAGCTTGTCATCTCTTCTCCTATGACAAGGAAACCAGTAATTGTGTGAAGCTGCAGGAAGTCAGGGTTACAGTTTCACAAACAGCTCCGATTTTTCATAATTTCACATTAAAGTGATCTTTCTGCTATAGTATGGCAAATTATCTTTAAATTATTGTTATTACTATTTGTTATTATTCTTTTGGAGCACTGTAAATGTAGAAGTGACAGCAAGGGCCGCCTCCATGACACTCCCTCAGCCCTTGTTTCCAGCAGTAGGAGCTATAGCTCCTACCTTGGGTCTTTTGTTGTTTCGCATTTGTTTTTTTTGTAAACAGAGAGCTATCCAGGCTTCATACGTGGCAGGATAAGCTGGTTGCAATGATAGGCTGTAAAAAAAAATTAATAATAATAAAAAAAGTTATTTCAGGCTAGTTTCTGCAGTGTGATTTATGGGCATTCCAAAATCACTCTGCTTCCATAGGGCAGGATCATACAGATGATGTTGGATAATAAAACGAACAAGGAATGTTTATTTTTAAAAAGGCTCTGCAGCAGCAATCGCGTTCGAGTTGGTGGGGAGGGTGTATGAATGTTGAAAAGGGATTAAAGAGGCAGTCGGGTGAGCCAAGATGTCATGCTTTTTAAAAGAGCGCGGAGGGGAAATTCATCCGTTTCACAGTCCGCTGTGAGCCTGCCAGCCCTTAGTCATGGCCTTGCGAAAGGGGGCGGAGAAGCTGAGCTGACCATTTAGTTGCCTTTCGTTTTTGGAATGAAAAAAATAATTAAAAATCAGTTCTCTTTTACATGACGAAATAAGCCCTTTTTCTTTGGCTGTTAGTTGGGGAAGGATGGCTCTGCCTGTCACAAACTGGGTGCCATTCGCAGCTGCTGTGCCAGAGCCCCACAAGGGGATGGAGCAGCGGGTCCCAACAAGGGGTGGTGTCAGTACAGGTGATGCTGAAGTTGCTCAGAACCAGGTAGGGAATGTGGAAAGTGGCAAGGAAAGAAATAACTTTTGTCTAAAGTTGACAACGTAAGTCATTAACAAAGTAACGTGGAGAATTAGTGCGCTTTGGGCAGGAATTGACTCTAGGCAAGGCGTGACAGTGGAGCATGTGAGCGTAGCTCAGTTGTCTGAAGAGTCCAGCCCGGCGGCAGTGGAGAAAGGCCTTTCCCTCCTCTAAGAAATTAAATGGATCACATGCCCCGGCGGGAGCCGTGCGGGTTCATTACTCATGGCAGAGTTATGGTAAACTGTCATCTCTGGAGCCTTGGCTCTCCGAGTGCCCGCAGGAACCTGTTTGGCTGTGGGACACGCTCTCACTCCGCATCCACTGCTGACCCTTCTTCCAGGGTACTCATTTACCTCTCCCTGCTCTGCCTGGGTCATCTGGTGTTTAAAACCAGTATAAATATGAAACAGAGAAAGTCTTCAGGCAGAGAGAAGCTGTACTGCAGAAACGAGCCTTAGATGTAAAGAGTCTCCCATAGTAGATACCTTTGAAAATACAAATTATTTCATAAAAATGCCATATTATCCCACAGTTCCTAGGTGTGGAAAAGGAGAAATGGAGTAAAACATCCCAAAGACCCTGAACAAAAGACCCAGCCAGGGATGTAATCGAAGAAGCATACTGCTTCTGTGTCTGGAACAAGGTCCTTGTGTAGCCCACCTTGTGACAGACCAAGCCTCATGCTCGTCTCCTGCTGCAGGACCCGAAGCTTCGAACAAAGCGAAGCTTTGTATAAAGCACAGAGTGAAGATGGCTGGTGAAGTTGTACGTCTTTTAGTCTCACCACAAGACATTGATTTATTATTTTATTTATTTATTTTCCCCTCACTAGTCGGGCACTGGCAATAAAAAGTGTCCTGTGTGTGTAACTGGCGATGTTGCCTGCTCCCACTAGCCTGCCTGGGCTTGCCTTCCATCTCCGCTCAGCCTTCTGAAGGCCTGGGAGAGCACAGACAGATTTTAGCCTTATCTCATAATTTGTTGAAAACTAGCTTCTCCGCTGAATAATTGGTTTTGATAAACGTTTTCCATCAATATAAAAAGATGACATTTTCATCAGGGCACAAATGGAGAGGCGACGCTCAGCCCAAGTGCTTCTGTGGTGGATCTGGGCTGTTGCCTCATGGAATTAGGGATTTAATTGTGAATACCAGAAAAATGTAACTGGAGCAGCACCTGCCTTGGCGAGGACAAACTGGTTGCTTTTCAGGTTAATGCTCGCACTGGGAAGGCTGTTGTGGCTCTGGTGGCTGGGGGTTGTGCTGTGTTTGGTGGGTTTTTTTCCCCCCAAACTATGAAGTAGCCTTGCTCCGAGGCTGATACACAGTGTTATATTTTATAGAGAGCATTATGTTTTCTATAAAGCTGCAAACTCACGCCTGGCTTTCATCTCGGCAGAGCCTGAATGTGGTGTTGGCGATGGGATCTTGTCCCTGTGAAGACTGAGAGCTTTTGTGTGTCGGAGCGCTTCCGTCCTCGGAGCGCTTTCAAAGCATCTCTGAGGCATCCTAAGTGGGAAGCAGCATTGTTAACTGTTGAACAGATGAGAAGACCGAGGGAAGTGCCTTGGTCACATGATTTAGTGGCAGGCTGGAATAAATTCAGGATTTCTGCTGCTGGATCCCATGAGCTATGTACTAAACCTACTTTGCCTTTACAGCCTACTCGGCCTTTTCCCACTCTAACCTCTGTGTTACGGTTTATAGCGCTGCCTCAAAATAAAAATTAAAAAGTCCTTTTCTTCTGAGAATAGAGAAGTTTTTCTTCAAAATGCCTACCCTCCCCCAGATTTTTATTTTTAATCATCCCCCGCTGAAAAACTCCGCATCAATCTGATCTCAGCTTGTCCTTCCAGCAGGAGAGAGGGGTTTGCATCGGCCCCATCCAGAGCAGGGAATGTCAGCGCCTCTCTGGGTTATTTAAGATTCATCCACGAGGTAATAAATCTGGTACTGTCATTCTAATGGTACAATAACTTGGAAATGAAAGAAGTCAGCTGCGGGAATATGTGTGCGCTGGAAAACTCATCCAGCATACTGTGCTGGAACAGGGATTTGGATAGTGTTGTGGAAAAAAATCTTGGAAGCCGCTAGTCTGGTGCACAGAAGCAATGAAGCAAAACAGTGACGCTTGTTGTAACGAAGGGAGCGACTATGAGAGGTGGCAGATGCAACGTGTCCATTCCTTCCAGACTCTCTTCCATTTTTTTTTTTTTGTAGTGGTGCAGGTCTTGTTGGCACTATCCCTTAGGAGAAAGTGAGCATCGAGCAAGTGTGCCAGAGGGTCACCAAAACAGTGCTGAGGAAGACTCTAGCACTGATGTGATTGATTTTTTTTTTTTTTTTTTTTTTTTTGTTGTACCTCCCAGCTGAAGACTCTGAATAAACTATATCCATGTGGAAATGCCGTGAGCTTTTAGGCTGTCAACCAGGTACCACTGGCATAAAACTGCTCAGTGGAGATATATCTCACCTGCAGCTGCACCAGGTGCCCTGTGTTCACCAGTAACTGGGCAGACAGGAGGAGAATTATTGATAACCCCTTCTGTTCTCCCACCCTTTTCCCTGGAGCGTGTCTGACCTCCACAGCACTGGGTTTCCTGCTCCACCACAATCCTGGGGAGCGATGCTGGGCAAGGGCTTTGATGGCCATGCCTTGCTTCTCCTTGTGAAAGATGGAGG
>NW_010396962.1:83254-89632 GCF_000710305.1 Buceros rhinoceros silvestris | reverse complement strand
GCTTTGCTTTCCAGTCCTTTCGTTCTCTGCTGAAAGATGGAGATGGTGTTATTGATCTTTCCTTTGTGTAGGAGCTGGGGTGGCTGAAGAAAGGGGTTGTGTAGGCGGTGTTTAAAACTGCCTTAAAAAGAGGAAGGGCTAAGTGGGTTCAAACACTTCAATAGGTGTTCCTGCAAGGAGCAGTTTCGGTCTATTCATTCCACCCCAGAAGAAAGGGGAGGAGGAATTCTTGGTTTGTTTTTTCAGTCTATTAGACGACAGAGAGATTCAGAGAGGCCTCTTCCTTCTTACCCAAGAAACGCAGAGTTGGAAGCAGTTCCTAAAGGTCCTGTTTAGACCTGAACATCAGAACCTTAACCGTGTTTGAAAAAGGAATTGACAGTGATGTCTTTGAAGCCTAATTCTGAACCAAATTTTGACGAACGTTCTCTGCATAGCGGGCCCTCGTGCTCCAGCACAGCCTTCCCCGGCAGCGTGAAATCCAGCCCTCGAGTTTCAGGCAGTGTCCGTAAAAAAAACCCCAACGTTTTTCATCTCAGTGCTTGGTGGGGAGAAAAATGTGAATACATCTAAAGTGCATTTCCTTTAATTATAAAATACCATAAAGAAAACTGGGAATAAAACCTGATGCAATAGAGGCACTGAACTTTTATTAGTGAAGACATTTGACAGCAGAAATCAAAAAGACCACATAGTCTCTTTGAAACAGCTGACCTCTGTCTGACCTGTAAAATTTCCTCCGTTCTGCTTTTCATTAGCTATATGATTGTGAGATGTATATACTGTAGAGATATAAAATATATAAAATATGAACTATGGCACCATTTAGACCTAACATGGACCTTCGAGATGATGTGATCAGGGTTGTAAGAGCTGGACTTTTTGTGGTTTTTGTGGTTTGGTGCAACACAAGTTCTTCCTCAAGTCGATGCGTGAGATCGTTACTGAAAGCAGTGAAGGCACAACAGCCTCTGTAATTACGGCTGAAATGCTGTCACGTGTGCTTAGGAGTCGTAGTTTTCCATCTGGGGATGCCCTTGGTATTCAGGGGGGTATCTGACAGGGGAAACTTGCTGCTAATTTGGAGAGCCTCTTCATCCTTGGCAGATACTTAATGAAAACTTTAGCTCAGATACTTTTGGTTCAGTGTTGTATCCTGGAACTTTCCCCAGCCCAAAAGGATTAAGAGATTTTTTTTTTTTTTTCCAGAATGTTAGCTCCAGTGGGAGATTAATGGGAGATTACTGGAGCTGTTTAAGAGGATTCACCATTGTAAGAATTGAATATTCAGATGCTGAACCTCATTTCAGGTCTTCTTTCATCAGAATGCTCCAGTGCATACGGGGTGGGGAGAGATGCCGAAGGTAGAAAACATCCTTCAGAAAAAAATCCTCTTACATTTGCCTAAAGATCTCCTTTATGCAGAGGTAATATCTTGCCAAGTAGAATTTGTGAATAGACAGAAAGAAATGTTAAAGAAAAAAATGTTGCATGGGGGGTGACAGCAAGTTTCATGGACGCGTGTGTTCCCGTGTCCTGGTGTTTGCCCTGCACCAGGGGACAAAAGCTGCACGTGTGTGAGCAGAGTTTCTTCCCTTCCTTTTCTCAGCTGCAGAAGTTTGTTCTTTTCCTGTAATCTTTGTACTTCTGCAGCATTTACCCAGAATTGCAACACGTTTTAAGATGACGTTGAGGATCCTTGGGGATCCCATTTTCCCGCGGTGCCCTGGAGCAGCAGCCTTGGGGGCTGAATATGGCATCCCTTAAAAAGCACGTGGCAGCAGCTTTACCCGGGTTGGGCCAGGAAATGGAGAAAAATTTAAGCTACGCGTGTCACCAGTGAGTTAAAGCGGTTGGAAGGGTATCGTTCACGTTAAGCTGTACCAGCGTGTTTCATTAAAATTTCAGCTTTCTGGAAACAAGTCTCATGAGCTTGAGTGGTTGGTACTTCTGAGAACACAGTGTGCAAAGTCACCGCGTTAGTAAATAAATGAATCATTTGAAGCCGAGAAAAAGCAGCCTGTGGGTTAGGTCCGCTTCTGGAGCATCTGTCTCCTCAGTAGGCATGGCCAGTCTCGCACGAACACTCACTGTTGGGAATCCTCTGTCAGCACAATTACGTGGAAGTTTTGACCTCCATTGGAAAATGATGGGTAGAAGAATAAGCTTCAGAGTGTGTCCTCAGGGACCGAAACACCTTAGGAACATCTGCCTAGATGAAGAGGATCTGAAATGCGCTCTCCTGAGCTTTTTAGGCCAAGGGCATCGTCAACACTTTGGTGGTGCCCAGCACAAATCCTGCAGCAATGAGCACAGATCCTTCCACGCTTCCCTCCTCTCCGCAGCTGTTCTTGCGGAGAAGGAGAGAGGTGGAATCCTCTCAAGGCCAAGGCTGTAATGAGCTTTGGAATGGGGAAGAGCTTTGGACAAACACACCAGCCTGGCCCTGACTCCTCAGCATTCCCCAGACTGGTTCTCAGGGGCAGCTGAGTGTTTTGTACATCTGTGGGATAGAAGTTTTCCTTTCTTAACTGGTAGGACAGCATTGCTGTGTGTGGGTAGCTGCTGGTTTTTGTTTTCCTTTCACCCCAGCAGTGGCTGTAGTTCCTTTTCCCAGGAAGCACTGCCTGTGAACTACCTTGTAGAAGAAAGTTCTTTTAGATGTTTCCAGATAAAAGGCATCTGTAACACCACTTCAGAATTAATGATGTCATGCCAGCTCCATCAGCAAGTTTATGAGTCTTGGCTTCTTAGACTCATAAAATAGGTAATTTATCAGCTGTGCTAAATGAGAGAAATCACCCTCCAGCTCAAGTCTTTGACTGCCTTGGTAGAGGAAGAGAACACTATTAGATGAGCTGTCATATTATAACTTGCATTTATCCATCTTTAAGCATGAACCAAGGGAGCTCACATCTGAGAATGCAGATTCTGGAAGCATTGGAAACGAGATGCTCACTGTCCTAAGAATCATAAGATGTTTTAAATAAAACAAACAACACTCCCCCCAATAAAAACAACCAACCCACCAAAACCGAGCCTTGGGAGTAAAGGGAAGAAATGTCTTGATTTCTGGTTGCAGGTAGTAAGTTTAGAAGCAGGGAAGCGGCTGTGCCCGTGGTCCCTAGCAGAGCTAGCGAGAGAACCCAGATCTCCAGCAAAACCACTTCTCCCTGCCTGCTGTACCAAGCAACTTGCTAATTTGAGAGTAATATTGTCCCAGTTCTCAGGCTATCTAGGCTGATGTAATATTTTGGCTGCAATCAGGTGGATCATAATAAATTTTCTGGAACTATTTCCAGTTCTCTGTTTCTTCTCTCATAAACAACTTCTTGTGCTTGGCAAATTCAATTTCTCTCAGAATTCCAAAACTGTGGATAAGTTTTCTACTAATTTCTAGAAGTCAGTCTGTTACTATTTTCTGTACAAGCAGCAGAGATAAATTTAAGGGATCCTGTGTTATTTATGATGGTCACTATTTCAGCCATTTCTATTATTTTACAGGACGTGGTGCCAGTGTAAGGATGTGATTTTGTGACAGCTTAAGCCAAACTGCCTCAAGGTTGCTGCAGTCTCACCTATCCCTTTTTGTCCCGAAACATGGTCCAACTGCCCCTTTGATGCCTACACTTGCATTCCCTGTTCATACAGTGCTTGTGCTGAGGTAAGGGGTTGGTGGCACCAAAGCAAAGCCTACTGAGAGAGCAGGGATACCCCAAAAGCATCCTGAAGCATCTTGTGATACAACCGCACAAATCTTAATTCAGACAAAAGCAGAGGCCAGGAACACAAAGCTCGGGGTCAGAGTAGAGAGGAGGAGCAGGGCTGCTCTAATAGCCGAGGTAGCTCAGGGGAAGTTTGAAACACTGTCTGGGACTGCGAGTCCCAAGCCTTCAGGTCATTTTTAATGCCCCAGGTCTCTGAGATACCACCTCGTATCTGTGGCAGTCGGCGTGGAACAGCTAAGGTGGTGCAATGTGTCATGAAGCTTGTTGAAAGAATGATCTTTCATCAGGTCAGCTCTTCAGAGAGGGCGAGAGGTGATTCAGTGCCCAGATAGAGGCATCAGGTGAGACAAGTGCCAGTCACTGGTGGGGTGGGTGGATGTGGGAGCTGGGATTTGAGTCTCCCAGCTGCCTGCAGCGTGGATCCAGAGCTAGCTGTGGGAACGGCCAAGGGAGAAAAAGCTGGTTTTTACTGACTTGAGTGTCCAGGCACCTCATCTAAGGCATAACATAGCGCTCACGTTGCAAACACGAGGAGAAACATTGCTCTTCTCTTTTTGGACAGTTTTGAACAAGTAATAGACAACTCTTCTGCATTGGGGAAATGGGAATAGTAGCGGCTGCAATAGCTGCAGGACTTTGATGTATTTCCAGCTCTTCCCACCTCTCAGTGACACAATGGGGTTTTAAACGCTGTATAATGCAGCTTTAGCTACTGCATATGGCCAGACCTGGGAGGTTTGGGCTTGAATCCCACTAAAGTTTTCTCTGTGCATAGCAATTTTTTTTTTTCTGTCTTCTGGTTTTGGAAAAACTGTGGTTGCCAGAGTTGATCCAAACATCTGCTTTTTGCTGCTGGCTTTGTGCAGTTTTAGGCTCTAGCAGTATCGCCACATACTGAGAAAGCTTTTCCGTCCGCTCCTTGGCTAGGTGAGTGCTATCCATTATCTGCTGGTTTACTGGTAAAAATGGGATTACAGGGAGAAAGTCAACGGGAGAGTGGAAGGAATCTCTCCTATGCTTCAGAGAGAGCTTGGTGGACACTAGTGATGTTTCTGAAGGTGAGATGAAGGAGATGGATTGTTTACCCCTGAGTGAGACACCCAGCAACATACAAATAAAGTAATAGTGCGGCTGGAGATCAGGGTTCCTGCTGCCTTTACACAGCACAGAGATTTCCACATCAGTTGCTGTCAGCAGGGAGACCCCTTGACATTATTAGGTCAAAGAAAGGTGCTAATCCATCACCGAAAATGGCTCAGCACTTGATTTATATTCATTTATCTTTGCTCTGCACAAATGCTTTGTTCCTTATCCCGCTTTGAATCAGGCCAGCCTAATATATTGGCACCTCAATCATCATTTGGCTCCTACCGAGATGAAGCAGCAGTGGTTGGGCCGCAGGGCCGTAACAGTAAATCAGTGATTTATTAGAAGGAACAGGGCAGGAAGGTGAAGAGGGTCTTGGAGAAAATGGGTAGTTAGGAGACATTTTTCTGTTTGTGTTTGTCTCATTATTCAGCTCTGAAGAATTGTAGAACAGCAAAACCAAAGCAAACCCAATTATCTTCAGGTTTGAAAGCGCGGTATGAAAAACTTGGTTCTTTTATTTTTATATTTTATGATGGTGATCTTGAAAGCAGCTCACGAAGGTACGTGTGGAAACGGAGTGATTTTGCCCAGGTAGCTACAGTGGGTATCAGGTTCCCTCGGCATTAAGACGACAAGACGCCTGCCCAGCTCTGCTGGATCACCCTTCACTTATTGTGCTGCCTTTCAGGGAAGGAGGCGAGGGGAAGGGAGACAAATGATATCAGGGGTTAAAGGATGCAGAGTGTTTTTTGAGTTCCTCGATACCCGGAAAGTTGTTAGGAAAAGTAAAATATTTCCAATAAAAGTGAGCAGAAGTGGCTGTGATTTATTGAACTGTTTCCCAGCACTTTCCCATTCTTTTGCTAACTCCTTCATCAGGGAGTGTTTGGGGTTTTTTTTCTTGTTCTTTTCCCACCATCCTTCTTCCATATATCTATTTCCAGCCCCTCTGAGCCTCCTGTGTGCTCCTTTCCCTCCCCTGTTACTGCTGTATTTCTTTTGGGGGAAAAGATGGGTCTGCAGTAAAATTTCAACTGCAGGTAAGTCTGCATTGTGGAGCACCTGGGTTTCAGGTCCGAGTATGTCTCCTATCTCCTATTTCAATCTTTACTCCTACCTGCATTTTGAAATTCCCCAATGCAGTCTGGTTTTAGCCTTCATCAGCTCGTCCTGTCTCTTACTGGAACTGTTGCTTCAGTAATTTGGCAAGAGGAAGGGAGTGAAATTTGAGGAGGAACTCCTCGATAGCTGAGCCTCCCCAAATCTGCATCTGCTGTGGGTCTAGTTTTTGCTTTCCTCCATGACCAATTTAAAAAGCCTCCTAAGACCTTTTTTTCTTGGCACTGGTCAAAGCTGTTGATGTTACCAGGATATAGTGGTTGCATACAGGCAACCGGATCCAAAAAGTGATTACCTCTGTGGTACGGGGTTATTTACGTGGTACGGACCTTTGCTTTTCCAGTCCTTCCATGCTGTGCCGCTCTGCTATGCAGCAGTAGAGATGCTGTGCGTTGCCATCGGAGAGAAAATCACGATGTAGAGCAACATAGTCTCTGGGTTC